>NC_054538.1:70030677-70305677 GCF_017654505.1 Polyodon spathula | reverse complement strand
TATTAACGATTCCATTTCCCCATTACAGCAATAAAAGAAAGACGGTGTTGCAATGACAGCTCCTCCACATGAAAAAGATCAATTAATCAACAACGAAATTTCACTGATGAGAGTTGACACTTTTACTTCATTGGAAAAATAATGTAGAATGCAAGAAACATTGACATAATTAACTGTATCAATAGTAGGATAAACAAAATTAGTTTATAATATTCGATATCTATATATATATATATATATATATATATATATATATATATATATATATATATATATATATATATATATATATATATATTCATTTTAACACATTTTCGTGTTAGAAATACACAAGTTGTTTTTTGTGGAAGAAATAGAAATAGGTATCCAAGGTACTTTTTTTTTAATCACTGTATTGAAAACTTCAGTTAGTTTACCTTTTTCTTTATTCCAGGCTCCTTGCGATCAGTCATATACTTGCCCAGTTTTAAGATTGCCGGGGCCGGACCTAACCGTAGTCCGGCTGGGATGAGGTTGTCTGCACAGACGCTAATTGTCGGAGTCCTGGTTGCTTGCATTGCTGGCTCCAAGTGGAAAGTAATCAGAACCAAGACTACCAAACAGGGATGGACTGATTGAGACAAGCAGTGGTAGAGATGAAGACAGGCTTATCTCCGCCTGCAAAGTGACGCGATGGCGTATGTGCGCCTTCTTTTCAATTGGAACAGGAGAGTATCCCTTGGCACATTAATGCACTGGGGCGCTCAGTTCGGTGAGAGAGTTTAGCTCTTTTAGCAGCTGCAGAGATACTTCCAAGAGGGTCACATGGAGACTTTCCCTAACCCTCCTGCATAATCAACTGTTCCAAATGGTCAGGAAACAATGAGCCAGGCGACCTTCCCATTCCTAAAATCCAATTTGTCAAGGGCAGAGAAAAGGCTCGAGTGAATCAAAGGTCTGTAGGGACCATTAATCCTCAGCATGTGACATTGTCCCAAAGACAGTTACGATGTTTTAAGTGAAAAACAAACTGTATAATTTCTCCATAAATTGTACCTCCTTGTATTGTTCCCAGACAAACCTGTTTTGGGAAATCAGTAGCTACTTTAAATCTACTTGGCTGAATCTTTTAAGGTTTAATATACTTCAAAGATCCTTTTTCCTTTCCATTGGCTTTATTGTAGGCTTGGTTAACAAAGACAGCAGGAATGTTTGGAGGACTTGTTAACTTCTATTGATTCCTGGCGTGTGCCTCACGGAAACTGGGCAGGTACTTGATAGGAAAGGATCAGGAAAAGCCACAGTTTTCACAATAACCACCATCTCATCATTTCACACCAGCATACCACGTTCAATTGACAATAGGGTTTGGCATATTCTTTTAAAAAAATTAAAAATTAAAAAAAAAAAAATAACAACATACCATTGCACCTTTTACTTTATTTAACTGTTCCGGCCTTTTATAGAGACAATGGTTCTGTACATTCAGATATTTTATACACCTTCTCCGCAGCTGTAATGGAACTCAGTGTATGTATATATTTTATAACCAGTTCTACTATAAACAATTATCGCGAAATGCAAGGACTTCCTAATTAAAGTTATAAATGTGGTTTTATATGCTGATACATTATTGCTAAATTTAACATTTAACAAGTTTTTTTCTGTACCTTTGTCCTGTTCTTTCGTGTCTGCATAGCGTATTCCTTTATTATTAGTAATTTATTTATTAGCAGATGCCCTTATCCTAAGTGACTTACAATTGTTACAAAGTATCGCATTATAAAAATCAATAGAATGCAATACAACAATAATGAATGGAATCATGTTTTATTACAGCATTATAATTGCGATTCTTAATAAGCAAACAACTTCTAAAAAAGTATATAGACAAGTAAAGCGTACTATAGACTCATTTATTTATAACACATCTTGTTAGAAAGAATAGTGAAAATATTTTCTGTAATCAATACAATAAGTATCTTTTGTTTGCTGTGCATTTACATGATTATAACGGGTAATGGTGATTTAAGTGTCAGTATTTTCCCATGTTGATCTAAATTTGTGGAGAAGCGTTTATATATGTGGTTACTGCCCTTTTATGTCATGTAATGGTCTTAGCCGATGTTTATAATATTGTTAAAGGGGTAAAAAATATTTTGTTGAGATAAAATCCACTGTCGAGTTAAGGGTCTGGAAAATTATCAGATAGTCTGATTGTGATGTGACTACACCAGAGAATGAAAAACTGTGTATGACCCCTTTGATCATCGGTATGAATAGCAGAAAAAAAAACAAGAAGTTGGGGGCAATAAATTTAAGCCATGAACATGTCCCTGTAACCCTTGGCCTGACGACTTTAGGATGACACTTAGTTGAAATTGGGATAGCAGTGGTGGATGTCTTTTGGTTGCAAAGGTACCCCACTGCTCCTTTTGGGGAGCCTCTCTATGGCAGGCTAAAAGAGTCAAAGAGCGTGAACGACACGCGAACAATTTTATCAATAGGACCATGTAAAGGCTGGCTGTGAGGAAAGTTATTTATTAATGTTGCCATTTGTGACTGGTTCCCATCCACCAAGAAAAGAAAAGATCCCGCATTGGAGCCATTCACACCAGCCATCCAATTTTTATTCTTGTCCAGTGGCTCAAAGTTGAAGTTCCCCAAGTGAAATAAATTGCTCACAAAAGAGGAAAGGAAGACATTTTCTTTTATATTTTCACTCCCCAAAAAGCAAAGGGTGAAACCAATCTAATGTGCGCACTGGAGCAAGATCGCGAAATGAAAGGCTGCGTGTTAAAAGTGAAAGCTGTGTTCGTAGCAAATGGGATGGAAAATTAAATGAAATTAAATAGCCTGAACGACTGTATTGTCCCGTCTTAAAAAGACACATTAATTACATGGTTTAAGCTTTATCCTTGGACAATGTCGTGGACTCAATCAAAACATTCCAGTACTCTTTTTTTATAGACTTAAACACTCGGAGGCTGTCAACTGTGCTTTACACTGGAAATAAACTTCGGGATAAGTTATTTTACTGACTTTTGGCCATACAGTTGAACTGCTTGTGCCTCGGCGCTACACTTTTGGCTCGAAGTGGGTTTTGATTTAACAGGTTGCCACATAATGACGGTTCAATGTAGAAGAACACCGACAATCTAAAGAGGCACAGTTGCAGGGACCAATGTCCCACCAGGGTGCTCTATTCAAGCTATCAAACTGTTCCAGCGCACAGAAGGTTAAACATTACATTCAACCCAGCATGAATATCTGTATATTCGGCCCAACTTCGCAATGTAAAGGGTACGGGGACATTTCTGATACAAAGCAGTGACTTTTTTTTGACAAAAGTAATATGAGGTAAATGGCAATTGGTAACATTTTGGAACTTAAATATGTTTATAACAATGTAACTTTTCTATGAATGGCCCGTTAGTATAACCAGCCCCAATAATCAACTCCAATAGCTGGAACTCGGTATGTTTGATATACCAATAGATTTCTGATTAACTCGGTATGGCATAAGGTCATTCGTATTGTTATGGTGAATATTGTAAATAAATATGCTTTACATTAGTTTTATGCTACGTTATCCAAGCCCTTTGTGTTGTATGTGGGTATTTTCATGCACTTTTAAAAAAAATATTTTTTAACATCTGCGATTACTTATTTTATTTATTTAAATCGTTTTTATTTTTAGGTTGTTCAAATATAAGCTTGAATATCTATTTATCCTTAAAACAACCCGTATTGTTCGCATTCTTAATGTGCCCCGTTCATGGATGTTTGAATAACTGTTAACCGTTTATAGGCTTGTGATTTACTGTTAGAGGGGAGGCGGGCAAATAACACTTGTAATATTACACATAAAGAAACAATGCTTGATTTACCTCTACCATTTAGCGAATAAATGCATATGATTTTAACCAAACCCTAGAAACGTTCAAAATATATTCACGAAGAGTAAGAAACACTGTTTTTTTTTTTGCAAGAACATGAATTCCACAGACGTCCTAATAAAAACAGTTTTGTTTTTTTCAATTTTGTTTTAAATAAAATGCGCATATATTTTATTCAGTGATTATTATCATATAACAATATTAAGAGGGTGTATTAAGATAAATAATAATACTCATTTTGCACTTGTCCTGTGGATTTTTAAGTTGGGATTCTGTCTGCCGAGGTGTCGATTCATTTGCCTTCTCGTTTTCGTAGGGAAAGAGCAAGCTGTATTAAACAGCACAGACCAGCTGCGAAGCATAGGAGATGCGGGTGGGATATTAAGTCAGCTTTTGAATAGTAATTATGGTTCTATGGGAATCCCACCAGATGACATGATTGGGTTTTAACCCAGACTAATATTCAAAATCACATTAAGGAGCGAAATAGACAACTGATTCAGTGCAGCTCATGCGTGCTCCAATTTCCTTAAAGCGCTTTCTAAAAAGGGGGTGCTTCGTTAAAGTATTCAAAGCTATAACGCTCCTTTTTTTCAAAGCAAATTTCCTTAACTTTTACTAACTTTTTTCGGTTGAAAAACCGAAGATAAAAGAGAGTAAACTTGGGTCTGAATTGAAATGTTTCGGTGTACCTTATAAATTCATACCTTTTCTCACTCGATTGCCTTAGAATGAGCTCGTCATTCAATCCGATTTTCCTTGCTGATGGGCACATTTACTTCAGACTATTTGTGAAGTTCATTTCTAGGCAAATGTATTCAAGGGCTGATGAATAGGGCTGTGTGTCAGCCGCCCCTAATTGGGATTAAAACACTTAGAACCATATGCGTGAAGTGACAGCAATTCTCAGGTTTTAATGAATACAAACGTTCACCAGCAAAAGAAGAAGAAGAAGAAGAAGAAAAGCCGTTCACAAAGAAAAAATGCGATGTATTAGATGCCTGCACAGGGCTGCAAATAAATTAGTTCGCCTACATTTGCAACTCTGTATCAGGTTGTATATAAAACGCAGTTAGTTGCCCACTGTAGCCTTTATTTGAAGGATATACATACGCCTGTTTCTCAGTATGAGAAGCATTGCTACTGGAATTATTTTCGACGTTTCCACTTGCACTAGGCTATTTAGCATAACCCAAAATATAGTGCATATCGCGAATTTGCTTAAATGTCTGAAATTACAGTTAAATAAACCTGACACCAGTTTTTTTATTTTAACAGTACGCTAATAATTAAAATATTTTAAATAGCTGTAAAGTCTTGAAAAAAAGGATAACTGTTGCTGGTATTGATTATCATGGAATTATAATAACTATATATAGTACATTGAAAACTGGATAATAATCTGATGATAGAGTATTTCTTTATTTGTATATTAGAATATAAATTATTTATAAGTTTTTATATATATATATATATATATATATATATATATATATATATATATATATTATAATAAGCATATAATAATATATATATATGATAGATATATATAATATATATAGCTGATATATCATCGGAAAAGGATAATAAAGAAAATTGCTCTGCCACAATTTTATATTCATAACCAATATGTAATTTTATAAGTAAACAAGAGCACGACGTATAGTTTACAAAGCCCCATTTTGTCTAACCGGTACTGTGGTAAGATCCATCCTGGCAATTCAAGGACTTTTACAGGCAGAACTCACTAAAGAAGCTCCCCAAGTTACATGGCTGATGTTCATAACCCTCGACATAGTATGATTTCAGTGGCAGAGTTCAATGGAATGAACCACTATATCTGTTTCATGAATGAAATTAATAGACATACGATTATTTTGTTAAACCTATTATCACGATAAGCAGGACGTGATGTATTACACTTATTTTGAATGTCTTCTGATTTGTTTCGTTTTGTTTGGTTACGCGTCTTATCAGCTAAACACTATGATCGTGCATCTTTGCTTGCGTGGCCTTTGCTTAGAGAATTCAAAAGTTCAACTAAAATTACCATGAAGCCTTGCGTATATCTAACATAGTTGATATCACAGAGAGTATGCCTGTTTACAAAGACTTTTGGCAGCTGAATGGGAACGTTATGTTTCTAGATTCGTGATGTCATCATACCATCATCGTACTATACTTTCTAGATTTTAGAAATATGCGCTCCAAGCTTGTAACTCCTACAGAGGGTAGGCCAGTCGCACTTTCCCTGCGTCAAAATGCGTCACATTCAAGGGACAAATTGCATAATCCACATCTCACTGGGACATAAATGCACCTCCGTACCTACTGTAATCCCTTTACAAACGTGGTGCTAAGAAATGCATATGGAACTACATCAAAACAAATAACTTAAAGGACAATGAAACTCGATATTTAAAAAAGAAACTCCAATCAAGGACAGGACACAAAGCTACATCAGTGCGTCTGTTTGACTGTCTAAGTGATGTCAGATCAGGTTAATATGTTTATACTGGGCATTCTGTATGCCTATGCATTATAGATGCAATATACAGATCCAGATCGTGGCTGATAAATCTGCTATCTATTTAATAAAAGCCCATACAGACTAATGATAATATCTCCGCTGCAATCTTCCTCCAAAGCAGGCTTGTACGGTATGATACTGGCTTTTCTAATAGGTAGGGTTGTGTGCGTTCTAGTTGACAACAGTGGCAAAACAGCCGCTCTATAAACCTAGGTATTATGGATAGGCTAGTGTATAAACGCCGCGACTTTACAGAATGGGCAGATTGCTACATGTTCAAAGAACAAGATTTCAGGTAAGACTTCAAGTGAATGGGAGATCTGCCTTAGGAAAACAAAAACCGTAAGTGCCAAGTATAGCAGTAGGCTACAATTGAACTGAATCGTTATATAGGCTACCAATGTTTTTAACTGTGTCTTTTTCCTTTGCTATATGGTTAACAGTAAGTCCATTTTATATTTATCTGACAATATCGTATATCCCAGTCAGTTCTGCTGTAAAGCCTCCTAAATCAGGTAAACACTACAAAGCAAAGAGAATAGCGAATCAGGTAGTGCGTTTTTCTGTTTGTAAACATAGCCAATGATTTTGAATTAAATCGATGGAATACGCCATTCAATCAATTGATTCTAGTCTGATCAGGTTCAATACAGCTCATGCTTAGCATTACGAGTGACGATCATCTGAAGCAACTTGTAGCTGGTAAGAGTTTATTTCTAATTTATTTGGTTTTATTGGAATATTCACAGCATGCTATATATGTAAGTAGCGTACCTCAGTTCCGCAAGCAGGTGCATCATTCAGGGCGAGGCAATCCACACACAGGAGGAGGGAGGGCACGAAACCGGGACCTCTCACACTAAACCATTGAGCCGATATCGCAGTACAAAAGATCCAGCTCCATTGCAAGCTTATGCATATGTCTTCGTGTGTGATTACGTCACCTACAAGCCCTGCTGCTGCCTTCCCCCATGCACGCTACACTATATATATATATATGTATATATATATATATATATATATATATATATATATATATATATATATATATATATAGATATATATAGATAGATAGATAGATAGATAGAGATGCTCAATGAAAGCACACCAGTGTAAGTTTTACATCAATAGCTCATTGGGTACATACATAATGTTATTAACATTTTAAATAGCTAACAGATAGGTTTGTTGATTGTCTGAGTAATGTTGTTCCTTGGGATAACATAATAGTGAGCTCAAGTCATGTGATTTCATAAAAACATCAGGTGCTCAGTGTTTAGTATTTGAGTTAAAATTGCCAAAATGAGTTGATGAAGAATCTGTAAAAATAGCCTTTTGAAAAGATATGATTTGAATTAATGCAAGAACAGTGAAAGATACGACAGTGCCTCGCTTGAGTAGTGAAAGTTGTCTGGATTGAAGGCGGCCAGTCTGTGAGATAATGAGATGTTCTTCTTCAATAATCAGCAGACTAGACCAGAGAAACCAGGAAACTGGCTCTGTGAGGGACAGGCCATGTCCTGGAAGGCAGAGGGTGACCACACAGGCCCAGGACCATCACACCCAACTTATCCATCTGCGTAATCGTTTTCAGAATGCAGTGGCAACAGCACGAGAAATTCCAGGAAGAAATAACCTGTGCATTAGCAGAATGACTGGAGCTCGCCGTCTGCATGAAAATGATGTGCATGCTAGGAGGCTGTTCAGGGGTAACATAAATTACAGTAACAGACAGGTACATAAAATATTTGACAAGCTATCTAATGAGGAAAAAAATGACAAAGTACCGTTAAAAAGGGAGGACACCCAGGAACTTTTTACCTCGCTTGAGCCACATGTAAGAAGACAAACAAAGAGACATCATGCCCTGTCTACAGAAGCTCAAGTATTGGTTACACAAAGTTTTCTTGCCAGCGGTTCCTTCCAGAATGTATTGGGCGATACGTTGGCACTGAACAAGGCATCAGTATCTTTTTCCATTGGTAAGGTTACTACTGCTCTGAAAAATCACACTTCCGACTACATTACTTGGCCCACTGTACGGGAATTACACTCAATCAAGGATGTTTTTCATTCCATCTGTGATTTTCCCAATGTGATTGGAGCTGTGCATGGCACACATATTCAAATAAAAGCACCAAGTGTGGATGAATATCATTACGTATGTTGGAAAGGGTACCACTCTATGAATATGCAGATTATATACAACCGTGATCTCATTATAAGAAATGTTGTTGCTAAATGGCCAGGCTGTACAAGTGATATATTTATATGGACAAACTGTGCTGCTAAACCCATTGGAGAGGAGGTTGGCTTCCACAAGGGATGGCTGTTGGGGGACAGTGGATATCCCCTGTCCTCTTATTGCAGGATCCCAAGTGCGGGATTCACTCATTCTGACAAAATATGTCTAGTGGCAGCCTACGCCTCAAATAAGTTATAATATGATATTTGTTTTTCACCTACATTTAGTTTACATTGCGATTAATGCAAATGCCATTAAAAACAATACTTTGTGCTGTTAGCATACTCTTTAGTTTATATTGTTGGTATACATCTGCGATTGGGGGCGGGTATACTACTGCCTGGCTGCAATTGTTTAGGGGGTGGAGTGGGGAGGGGACTGCCTGCACTGAGAGATGTGGAGATAAAGAAAAAAGGCACGTGTGTAGTATTTTGGTAATGTGTGTGCAAAATAAATCACAAAAAAAAACTGCCTGTGTGGAGGCTGCTTCATTTACACATTAATAATAGTAGTCAATAACAATATATATATATATATATATATATATATATATATATATATATATATATATATATATATATATATATATAAAATGTTTTTTATTTTCATGGGGAAGGCATCTGTGGGAAAAAATACAGTTACACATAAAACAGAGGTTGCACTAATCAAACGAAGTTTGTACAAGCACAAAAATTATACCTGCCAACTCGGAAGACATGGGTGGAACTCCAACAGATAACAAAATAGAGGGGTTAGATTGCACAAGCATCCACAACAAGGTCTAGGTAGCCAGCAGCTGTTTCTCTGCAGTATCTGCAGTTCCCTTTAGGGTTTGTAGTGACTCCTTTTGTCTTGGTAGTTCTTTTAAAGTTAACTTTCTCTCTTTTAGCTGTAGATATTTTTTTACCACTTTCAGGTGTTCTTTTTCTGTGCTGATGAAGTCAGTGCTGCAAATGCACACAACTAGGCTAGAGCACTGATGAAGTGTTGTCTGTTGTGATGCAGCGGGAGATGCTTCATCCAAACCCTTCTCTGGAGGTGAAGGTGATGCATTATCAACAAACCCTGATGAACAATAACACATAAATGGATCACCATTACACCCAATAAACCTATGAAGAGTATGTATTTACCTAGGTATCATGATAGTATACATTGTGTAGTGCACATGCCTATTCAGGTATGCTTTGGGAGATCATAATTACAGCTACAATATAACTTCAGTTGCGTACAGGGTATCGCGGCAAAGTTGTTAGACAGTTCTTAGACAGTAGCACATACTTTACATAAAGCGATTAGAACACACAAGAAGAAAAATGCATACAAACAGAAAAGGAACCTAAAATCATCTGAGCGGTATCATCTTGCAATGGCTCACCCTCTGCTGGAGTTTCAGCCAGCAGAGTGTCACATCGACATTTGACCCCCTCAGTGACAGACGTGCCCAGTATTGCGAGTACAGTTTTCTTCTGCTATGAGAGTGTAATGGGCTGGGGGGAGGGGGCTGGGTGGTGCTTCCACCTGTTTTGTCGCACTCACGTCTCCACTGCACATATTTTCTTCTTGCGAGGCTGCTATAATCAATCCATTGAACCCTCTTTGCAGCAGACGATGTTAAACGGCCGCCAAGTTTTGCGAACATTTGTTCCTTGTGGCGTACCAGTTCTTCGAGTAAAACAAATAAACTCGCTTTGCAATAATGCTTTCTCTTAAACGATGCATAAGGCATTGTTCACCAACAGTTAGAAACACTGATTCCCTACCTCAACCCACAATGGCCCTTGAATTGGCATCCGCTTATAATGTCTTACAAAATGTGTTGCAGGTGTGCAGGTTGTTGCCTGTAGTTGCAGTTTAATTAATACATAGTTTTAAGTTTAGCAATCTATAATAAGAAACACGCTACTCAAGTAATGGACCTTTATTATACGTTTGACAAATTCTACTATGTGAATTATAAATTATTTGTATGCAAAATGCAAATCAAATTGTTCAAAAGGTTTTGTTACCGTTAAGTGCAATTATAAAAATGAAAAGATAATTAAGCAAATCCCTATGCAATGCCTTTTACAGTATATTCTCATCATTTTGCCCATTAATTTTAAAGTATAGAATAAGCGAGCTATCCGAGGCTACCTTTCATTAAAAAAAAATAAATACTAATAATTAAAAAATGTAAAACTGGTACAATCGTATCGCAGAGAATAACAACATAGAACGATTGTACAGCACTGAAGAACACTATTTAACGAAAAAAAAACACGGACTGTACTATTGAACCTAGTCTTCTTTAATATTAGCATCACAAGGGTATCCATGTATTGTAAAATATATAGATGGGTATCTTCACTGAGTTACAGGAAAACCACCATTATATATATATACGATATATATATATATATATATATATATATATATATATATATATATATATATATACTCAGCAAGTGACAAAAATGACCACAACAAATGCACAAAAAAGGTAAAAATAAATACACAAATACATCATTCGGTTTTTACTCGCAAATGTGAGGCATCCAGTTAAATCCCGCTTTTTGTTTTCCAATGGACTGGTGTTTGTTTACAAAGCCATTTTGAGCGAACTACAATTTTATCTTTATGGTTTGTTAACAGTCAATACCAATGCTTATATAGGGTCTTGAATTTGAATTTGGCAGTCTCGATGGTACACACATAAATTGGTCAATAAAACGTTTTAGTTACATTGTTCCCTGGTCCAGGAACCAACTACAAAAAATAGCTTAAACTCAGCACCTTTGGTATGTTTGAAGTATTCCCAGCACATTATTGATAGCTAAAATAGTTATTTGTAAAAACCATTTTCTATTGCTTTTGTGAACTTTCAGACTATGGCTTTGAGGGTGCATAACTTTTGATGTGTCTGTGGAGTTTGATGCTTATTTGACGTCTTACTTGTCGGGTCTGACTTGTAAAACTGTTTTTCTTCTCAAATAACTTCCTGGTAAAAAAAAAAAAAAAAAAAAAAAAAAAAAAAAAAGATAACAAAATAAATTAATACCAATATTCTGTTAGCTTGTTTTATTAGAAATGAAGTATACTACTGAAATGAGGAGAAATGTTGAATTATTCAGCACCAGGGACAGCTCCAGCGGTAACAATTATATTGTTTTAACGGTTAGCGGTCAGATTGATGCTTGTCAACATTGCCATTAATTAGAGGGCATGCACAGTACTGTATCTCCACGAGGACGTAAAATTTTGATGTAACATTGATTTGGACATTGATGGCTGATTTTGTATGGTTCTTTTATATCGTAGGCAAACTGGACGTTAAGTGGCTACAGCATTTAAACTAATGATACGAATCAAGGAAAATCAGCTGTTGACAACAGGCCGATAATTTCTCATTAACGAAGATGTAGTGACATTTGTGGGTTTGGTAAGACCCAGGGTACATCTTTCTAAGACCAAATCTACGTGTGTGGTATTAACTATGCCACTGTTTCCGATTAAATGATCTTGTGGAAATGATAAGCTGAGATGACGCAGACTGTACGCAAATGTTGAGAGGCTACCGATGATCACATTTCTTTATTCTTACAATTGCGGTCTGACATATATATTTTAATAGCCTCTTTTTTCTTCTTCTAATTACACATCACATTGCATCAGTTTAAGTAAGGTCATATAATCAGATGGTCTATGGTCAGTTTTTTCAGTATTCTGTTCCAATTTATTTAACACGTTTCCTTTAAATCTGTGTATTACTTTTTCTTTAGAAATATATTAAGAACATATTGATGAAAAACATAAATCTGCACACAGCTTGTAGTCTACATAATATCTGATGCATGTGTGTTTCTGTTTGTGTCTGTGTGTGTATATATAATTAATTCATGTTTATTTTTCAGAAATGTGTTAGACACACACAGAAAAAAGGGAAAGTGCCATTTGTGCATCTGTGCCTTGATTATCAAATGAAATGTCACTTCGAAGATTTCTGTCTTTTTTTCATCCGCCAGCATCAGTACTCTATTGAAGGAAATATAGGATCACTTTCCAATTATCATTTGTTGGTGTGGACAGAATACATTTGAAACACAAGGCTCTCTCGATTAATTGTTGCATACTGTCATACAGTATTCTATAAAATATCTCTATTAGTCTCCAGTGTATTCCAAAACCATTATTTGTTGATAACATAGTGGTAACTTTATTAATAATTCATATTCAGTAGTCTGTAAATAAGCTATATAACGCGCTGGTGGTGTTGACAGGTTTGTTCAATTAATATGAAAATATAGCTGGTACATGTATACAACCTTTGGGATTTACATGCTCCCAGTTTACACCAGGGTTATTGTCTGAGAATGCAGTCTAGTCGGGAGGGTAACCCAAATCCTTCGTCTTGGTTACATGGTTTGATAATAAAAACAAGCATTTTGTACAAACAATTCTAATGTCTGACTAGTAACAGTATACAATAAATAACAATAATGGTGCGTTCTGGAAATTTTAAAAACAAACTGGCTATCATCGTCATTTTTACTGTGTGTATCTTATCGTATATCTTAAAAACAAACAAAATCTAGTTTATAAATAGCATTTGACTACAGTGTGCACAGTGAAAAACCATCACAGCTCAAATGAGAAAGAAAATATATTTTTACTGAGCAGCATGTTTGGTGTCTGGTGCTCGACCCCTGCTGACTTTGGCTTTGTTTTCCCCTAAAGATTTAGCATGGAAAAAGTGGATTATGTAGGGGATAGTGCAATTCTGCACAAATGTTTGCATTTTAAAGTGTTTAATCAAAATCAGGCCCCATGGACTTGTAACATCCTCTCACTTGTAGGGGTCAGCATTCATCATAGCAGAGCATCACGCAATAAAGCATACTAAACTGGTCCTCCCATAGATCTTGGTGAATCAACATCTGCCAGTTTAAGAAAATCCTGTTTTACAGTCGCAAAGTCAAGAGTGGGCATGAACTGATCATCATGCACTCCCCAAGCAAGTGTTGCAATCACTCTCTCAAAAAGCCAGCTTTGCATAAGCAGCTATACACCTTAGCCTGATTGTGACAGGGTAGGGGCCCTGCACATTCAGTATATGTGAAGGAGTGTATATAAGGTTGTGGCAGGCTGCCAAATGGATAGAGGCCCAGAGACAGTCTGCAGTTCAAAAAAAATAACTATTTTATTATAAATAAACACAAAAATGAAAGGGCACAAGGGCCAAAATAAAGGGATTTAACCACAAATAAAGCAAGACAAAAAGCAAAAATAACAATTTCCAGGCTGGACAATGCCTTCACTGGATTCAAACATACAAACAAAACACCAACCTGCTTCCTCAGCTCCCTCCTCTCAAATGAGAAGCAGAGGCCTCCTTTTATGTCAGGTGACTGGACGTTGATTGATCATTAATTAACCTAATCAACCCCAGCCACCTGAACATAATAAACCCAGGCAGGTAGGGGAAATTAACCCCATCCCTGCCAATTTAAAAAGGGCAGAGCTTTGCTCTGCCACACACCTCCCCCCATGTACAACGTACACCGGCCGCAATCGGCCAACTCCCCCCCCCCCCCAAGAGTCCAATTATGTCCCTTGGGTGGGCTGTTATGGTGGGTGGTGGTGGGCGGGGTTGATGTCAGAGCCCCCAAGCCTTCTTTGGTTGAGGGGGCCTCGGATCTCCAAGGTAGTACAGCGACGGCGACCCGGCTTTCTCTGGTGGTGGAGACGGCGATGGCAGTGGACCCTCGGCAACCCTAGAAAACAAAAAGGAGACACCAGCAGTCCCAGGCGACGCGGAGCAGCAGGCAACCCCAGGCGATCCAAATGAGTCATCCCTGAGCAGAGCGGGCGTGGCATCCCTGGGCGGTGCAGGGCAGGCATCCTTGGGCCATAGCTCCTCCCTCTCGGGCTCTGGGAGCGGCGGCGGCTGCTCACCCCTCTCGGGCTCTGGGAGCGGCGGCGGCTGCTGCTCACCCCTCTCGGGCTCTGGGAGCGGCGGCGGCTGCTGCTCACCCCTCTCGGGCTCTCAGAGCGGCGGCGGCTGCTGCTCACCCCTCTCGGGCTCTGGGAGCGGCGGCGGCGGCTGCTCACCCCTCTCGGGCTCTGGGAGCGGCGGCGGCGGCTGCTCTCTCGGGCTCTGGGAGCGGCGGCGGGCTCTGGGAGCACCCGGCGGCGGCTCCTCCCTCTCGGGCTCTGGGAGCGGCGGCGGCTGCTCACCCCTCTCGGGCTCTGGGAGCGGCGGCGGCGGCTGCTCACCCCTCTTTATTGGAGTGACCTGGGCATCTCCCATGTCTACCGCCAGGTAATTAACCACCATGAGGGCAACTTCTGGGAAGGACGCTGGGTGGTGTTGTTCCTCCCACTGTTCCCACCTCTCCCCATCTCGACACCACAGCATGTCGATAACTATGGGGAGATCGTGGACGAGGTCTGCCTCAGGGTGCATCAACCAGTCCCAGATCTCCTGGGACGGTGGTGAAGGTGGTGGTGCTGGAGGTAGTGGGGTGGACCCTGATGCCCGGGGTGAACACTGCCTCTCTTCCTGGGCCTGGTTGTAGGGGCATCCTGCCCAGCCATCCTCCTCACACCGGCCACACCAGTTTGCCGGTGGCACATCTGGGCAGGACCGCCAACGATGGTCCTCCTTCCCGCACCAGGAACACCAGGGGAAGAGGCTGGCCGGGTCTTCCAGTGGTGGCTGCAGCAGCTTACATTTCTTCAGCTGCTGCTTGTCCTGCCTTTGCCGCTGTCTGCTCTTTCCCATGTTTTTAAAAAAATAATTATCCCAAAAATTCAAAAAAAAAAAATATTGCTCTGAGCCTCTAGGTGGCGCTATCCCACTGCTGACACCAAATGTGGCAGGCTGGCAAGTGGATAGAGGCCCAGAGACAGTCTGCAGTTCAAAAAAATAACTATTTTATTATAAATAAACACAAAAATGAAAGGGCACAAGGGCCAAAATAAAGGGATTTAACCACAAATAAAGCAAGACAAAAAGCAAAAATAACAATTTCCAGGCTGGGCAATGCCTTCACTGGATTCAAACTTTCAAACTTTCAAACTTTCAAACTTTCAAACTTTCAAACTTTCAAACTTTCAAACTTTCAAACTTTCAAACTTTCAAACTTTCAAACAAACCACCAACCTGCTTCCTCAGCTCCCTCCTCTCAAATGAGAAGCAGAGGCCTCCTTTTATGTCAGGTGACTGGACACTGATTGATAGTTAATTAACCTAATCAACTAATCAGCCCCAGCCACCTGAACATAATAAACCCAGGCAGGTAGGGGAAATTAACCCCATCCCTGCCAATTTAAAAAGGGCAGAGCTTTGCTCTGCCACAAAGGTATTGTATATAAGGGATTAGACACCAAGACTGAGACCATGATAGTCTGACCAGGAGGAAGGTTTGCTGTGTATAACACTCCAAGAAAAGGAAAATCAAGAACAAGTAAAAGAAAAATTATGAGCTTTTTTAATTGGAATTATCTGTTCGTTTGACAGTGTGAAGTGCAGTAAGATTTAGCACAACATAATATTTAGGTAGAGACCACTTACATTTTGTTTTAAATAAACGAGTTTACTGGACTGTGTTTACTTTTCTCTCTACCCACTGAAAGGGAGCTCTGGAGAGACAATCACACATGTTCAATGGTGTAGTAAATTGCTCTAGTTATGTCCTTAAGGGACTGCTTTATGCTTATTGTTAGTGTCAATCGGTAGTGACTACGCAGTAAGAAATATATGTTTCACCAATCAGCATTCAGCACACAGTTATGTTAGCAAATTCACAATAGCACTATTAGCATATTAACAGTTTGCATAGGTAACATTGAGAACATTCTCCACAGGGGTTGCATCACTCAGTGCCAGCACTTCATCTGTGTATCTTTTATTTAACCAGTTTTGCACACATTTCACACTTTGTAATCTTCCATTGTTCTTGCACTCGTAGCACAAAAGTCATTTGCTTGTATTTTCCCATCCTCTGTTCTTAGTCTTTTCATTGCGCATGTGCAGTGAGCCAGAAAAGCAAATTGGCTCCTACAACTTAAATACACATTTTTCACAAACTACTCAGAAAAGAAATGTTAGACTATAGTTATTGTATAGTGGACCTAAAAGCTCATACTTCACAGATTTGTTAATGTTTTAAACTTTATTTTTAAAAAAATGGCATAACACTTAAATCAGTTCTGTAAACAATATCCACCTTAATCAAGATCGACATTTATGATGTCTTGTTTGAGAATAGGATTTTGGCTATGTAACATAATAATAATAATAATAATAATAATAATAATAATAATAATAATAATAATAATAATAATAATAATAATAAATCACACAAAGAACAAATAGATTTTTGATAACTTTATTTCTGTTCACACAAGCCAAGGCACTGTAAGGTACATTTGCAAGACACCAGTCCAGAACATTCAGTATATTATAGTTTTAAAGCACTTATTGTTAGAAATATTAATTCACAAATTCTTCAGGCTATGTTATTTATTTGTATTATTTGGTAGAAACTCCATGACTTAGTCCTCGTCGGTGTCGTCCCCAGCACCAGTAATGGTTATTGTCCTCTCTTGAGTGTCTTTAAGTACCTTATCCTCATCGGTTTTAACTGTTCTGAGGAAATATGAAATCCAGCATTAAATACCAATCTTAAAGACTGTATCCACACACACACACACACACACACACACACACACACACACACACACAATTTTAAAATATGTCTTACTTTCTACTTCACATTGTGATATTTCATTGTTGGTTTTAGTGCATATGAAGTATTTTCTCAGACAATTAAATCAGTTGCATGTTTAAATCTTAAACATTTGTTCTGAGATCTTTTGTAATAGCAACTTATGAATAGTCAAAATGGACTGCTATAGATTTAATGGGAACTAAAAAAATATGACCACACATTTATAACGAAGTATGATGTAATATTTGTATTTAGCCCCTGATATTGATGTCATACAGCCATATTAAATGTATGTTTAGTAAATAGCTTGTATCATATGGAAATGTAGCCACATTGTGATTAACTATACGTTCTAATAATACTTAGACACACACACAAAAAGTGTTCCAGAAATAAACACTAGTGTAAAGTATACAAATACTAAGATGTGTTTACAATCTACTGTAATAAAAACGTATTGACATAAAATGCAAAAGGGAACCTTATTTGAATATAATGTGTATGCAATCATCATTTTAAAGTGTTTATTTTAGCAAATAATAATAATAATAATAATAATAATAATGTGTGTGTGTGTGTGTGTGTGTGTGTGTGTGTGTGTGTGTGTGTGTGTGTGTGTGTGTGTGTGTGTGTGTGTGTGTTTTTGTTTCTTTTTTTATAATATAGGTCACCCACGATAAATACAGTTGTTTTGAAGAAATATGATCCAATTAACATATTCTAAATGACAAGCTATCTAAGAAAATGTGACTAAAAGGGCCCCATTCTCGGTTTACGCGCTATTTACGCGCTGTAATAAGGGCTTTCAGCTTTCAGAGGGCGAGCAAACCCTTCTTCCAGCACGTAAACAGCACGTAAACAGTGGGTAAATCAAATATGTGGGTATTTACAGTATGATTTTATGCATTCATCCATTCCAAGTTATAGAAAAACACAAACTATGGGACCCACTCAAAAAGTAGTGCATGTTTCTTAAGGAACTTCCTAAAGGTTAATTTTATAAACAGATGTCATATAAATAACGCCTAATTTAACGTAATAGTAGATTTTATTTCAATTTAAAAAAGGTTACTTTTACCTGATGAGTACAGTTTTTCTCTCAGTCGTCTCCACCGCCTGTTCTTTGGAAATGCTCTCAAGAGCACCGATTTGCCCGTGTCCAAGGCCTTGTCGATCGCCGTGTCCCATTCCGCAGAGTCCGAAGCGTCCACTCATTATACCCATGCTTCTCGTCATGGTGCTCAGCCTTGAATCTTCACCTTCAATAAGTTTCCTTTTGTGAGGCAAAAAAACAAAGAGTAAGTATGCCGCTCGTGTTCCTGATGTTGTGTTTACAGGTGACCTTATAGCAATAATACAGACAGCAATATCGCCCTCCGTTGCGCCAACTGGTTCTTAAATAGGCTATAATTGTTTTCGTGGTTTTTTTTCAAGAAGCGGGTTAAAAAAAAACAACACCGCCGCCCGCACCTGCGTTCAGACCCACTGTTCCTATTGAAGATATGCGCCGAGTTCACTCACTATTTACCGTCCTGTAAAATGTGCACCATCAACTGATAGGGTTAAGGAACCAGATATACAAGACGAACGCGAATGCAGGAGCTGTTACATTAACTTCCTAGGATATTTATTTTAAGCTTTTTAACATTAGCGGTGTTTTTTTGTTTGTTTGTTTGTACTGTTTTGTTTAGTTTTTTAGAAATCTGACGGTAGTATGCCTTGTATAACCTATAGCAAATTGCTGTCTGTTAATTCAATGTTATTTTTTTCAGGAGGTATAAGGAAATACGCTAACAATAAATAAACAAATAAAATGTTGCACTTTTTAAAAATCATTTCAATAATTATGCTACTTCTATTTTGATTTTGTACTGTTTTACAAATAATTATGTGGTGTTGTTTTAGTAAATGTGATTTGCTTTAGCAAAGATTTACTTGACATAATTTACCAAGCTTTGAAAATAACCTCGACTGGTGTGATATTTAGCCAAGGTAATATACTATTCAGTCTAATAATAATAATAATAATAATAATAATAATAATAATAATAATAATAATAATAATAATAAAGTGTCACCTGTATGTGGTAATCTCAATATCAAGAGCCATTTTAATATTCAGTAGATCCTGATATTCACGAAGGTGGAGGGCAATTTTCTCTTTAGTAGTTTTGAGGTCCATCTTAAGCTTAAGTATCTTTTCCTGAAATTACATCAATGTACTTGTTATGCAGCGTCATTCATTTGGTATCATATGTTTTTGACCATCTGAGAAGAAATTTAAAACATCGCTAACATTTTAATCTGAAAACGTTAATATGTCAATGGCACATTCTTACTGTACAGTTTGCAGTATAATTATTTACATATATGTATTTTTTGTATAACTATTAGTGTACTATTCTCACTTGTAAATTGCGTGTAAACCACGCGAGAATAGAGCCCTTAATGAAGCGGGACTGTAACCCGTACCTCTAGGTCTTCAATCTCTTTCTTGTATTTTTCTTGCGCTTCCTTGATTTGCATTTCCAAAGCAGCGTTTTTGTTTTTCAAGCTTTCCACTTCTCTCTCTTTGCCCTGAATCTGTAAAAAAGTAAAAAGTAAAAGGCATTTTATATATCAAACAGCTCATTTTAAACCCATATGTACAAACAATTTCACAGTTGAGTGTTCTAGTCTTCCTAGTGCACCTAAAGCAGCGCCTACACTTATCATGTAAACGCAGTGGACCTGTGTTAGCCTAATATTTCAATATTTTAACCTGTATAACAGAATTCTGAAATACCAGATATTATAACAGTTCTGTAAACAGTATCCACCCGAATTAAGATCGATATTTAGAATTTCTTGTTTGATAATAGGATATAGGCTATAGTAAAACTACTTCTACTTCTACTACGACTAATAATAATAATAATAATAATAATAATAATAATAATAATAATAATAATAATAATAATAATAATAAGCAACACATAATTAGTTAATAAAACGTATTGTTAAGTAATTTCCCATAATTGCGAAGACTATTCTTTGTTTTTTGTTTCTTTATCTTTTTTTCACCAATAATTATAATTAGAAAATTCCGTGTATTCTGTAAATCCTAGAAAACTGCAAATTATTATACATTTTAGAATAGTTCCTGGCAACGTAAAATTGAAACACAACTAAAAATGCATTCAGAGAAATTAAAAATGTTGTCAAATTAGAATTTATAATGGTATTTGTGACTTACGTTTCTTTTACAGTCTGTAATTTCTTGTCTCAAGTGTCTGGTTTTTTCTAAGCGTTTAGTGGAAGTGCCGTTTAGATCAGCAAACTTCGTTTTATACCAATCGTCCATTTCCTGCAAAATAATAATAATAATATAATAATAATAATAATAATAATAATAATAATAATAATAATAATAATAATAAATAATAATGTATGTATTAAAGAATTTTTAAAGTTCCCCCTAAAATTTCTTTGTCTTCTTTCTTTCTTTATACAAGAAGGTCTGGTCCTTAGATTTATTTTTAAAAAAGAAAGAAATTTTCTTCAAAGAGCTTGCAAAAACGTTTTTTTTATGTTCGCTCTATTAACGTAATAAAAAATAAAATTTTAACTATTTTTTATATAATATTATAACACTATTACTTGAAATTTTATCTGCTTGGGAAACCAAATCGAATGAAGAATATATAATTCTATTATATCCGATGAATTTTGTTCTTGTCAAAAAAAATTTAATGACGTACCAGATTTCTTTTTTTTTTTTTTTTAAATATGATGTATTTATTGCTTTATTATATATATATATATATATATATATATATATATATATATATATATATATATATATATATCTATATAAAAAGATAAAAAACATGCTTAGCATTCTTTACCTGTAGGTTTTTGGCCGCGATATCTTCATATTCAGCTTGAATCTGTTTCAGAGTGGATGCCAGATCGGGGATGGAGAAAGCAATACTGACTGAAGCAGCTGCGTTATATATCTGCTTCATTAGCTCTTCGATTTCCTTTTTTAAAAACAAAACACAACAGTAAAGAAGTTGCCATCATTTAAGTCATAATATGCGGAGCGTAAAAAGAAGATTAGATTAGGGTTAGCACCTCGTTGTGCACCCTTTGAAGAAATTCGAGTTCCACTTCCAGATTTTCCAGCTGTTTTTCCAGAGCAATTCGTGCAGCTGTGGCAGCATCGACATCCTAGGTGTGAAAAATGCAGATGTTGTAATTAATAATAATGCAATTTATTTATTACCAGATTTAATAAATACCCCCCTTGACCAATAGCCTTATTGATTAATTACTTCATCCCACGGTTTTAGTGAAATACAATTCTCCCCGGTCAACTTGAATATATTCTATGATAACATCAAATACAAACAATGTCTGGCTTCTTACAGGGCGTAAAGTTTCGATTTCCAGTTCGGCTTTCTTTCTGGCTTCAAGGGCCTCTTCATACTTGGCTTTGATCATCTCTAACTGTCCTGCCATAGCTTCCTTTGCGGCCACAGCCATGTCCTGTAGGTTACAATACACATTTTTATCCATTAACGAAGAAAGATAAACGATGATATATTCTCTTCTGAAAAGTAAAAAAACGCATAAAAGCTTTTCATTTGTCAGTGTGCAAATTGCAAAAGTAGTGTATTACCAAACAGCTAGTTGGTGGTCGTGCGTATTGTTCAGTGTCAAGTGCCCTTCCGTGTGTCACATTTAACAAAACACTCTATCTGTGAGTTAGACTAAACTCTTTACGTAACCCTTCACCTTTTGTAGTGAGGCTACGTCTCGTGCTCCTTTAGACCAAAGAAGATGGTAAAGCAAAGGTGACAAATCTTTTCTAGAAAGAAACTAATATAATTGCAACCTATCCATTACAATAGGGACTTGAAATGTCAGTATGTGCTTATTAAATAAATCAATAAAAAATGAATACAACGGTTGGTAGATAGAAAGTCATATTGATACTGTAGAAGATGAATCGCTACGGGTTCAACTATAAACAAACATTTTACGTACATTTATATTAAATGCAAGTTCTTTACTTGGTTTTACCTCACATATAGAAACTATGTCAAATTATGCCACTGTAAACTTGATGTGCGCGCCTTCTAAATTAAGCAACGGAAAAAACGACAGCTTACCCTTTGGACTTTCATTTGCTCAGCAATCTTCTTCAGTTCTCGGAGTTGTTCTTCGTAGAGTAGCCTCAGACCCGATGGTTTGATGTAGCGGTTATGGAGAGCCTCGATCTCCGATTCCAGAAGTTTGTTTTGTTGTTCTAATGTTCGAACCTAATAATGGGGGTTACACAGTATCCGTAACACCTCGTTGATGAAGTTAGAATTTAGCCATGTTTAAACGCAGGTGAAAGAGCTACCCGGTATGTGTGTGTGTGTGTGTGTGTGTTTCTGATAATGTCAACCACTGAGATATATTTCTGTCAGTCTGTTATACAGCTACGCGCACTCATGCGTGGCTAAATCAAAGTAATTTAGTCAACGATATTCCATAAAATCAGAACATATTTAAACCTAGCCATTTAAAAAAAAAAAAAAAAACGTTTGCGTAGTATTTGAATGGCAAGGCGGATATATCAAATTAACTTGAATCAGATTGTTCTACATGAGCGCGACCAAAATAAACCATATACGAAATTGTCTTTGGTTATATTGATTTTAAAGTACAGAAATGAATAGCCTATATTTAGCCTGCACTGTAAAACAAAACGTTTTAAATGAATAGAGAAATAAGTGATTAAACGGCTATTCAGTTGGAATACATGTTGATGCGGGCATCATTTAAAAATATGTATGAAATGGACGCCTTGCCTTCTCAATGTAGACTGCCAGTCTGTCGTTCAGAACGACCATCTCCTTCCTCTCGCTGGTCCTCGTGCTAAGGAATTCCTGGTTTGCGGCAGCAGCTGTTTCTAGATCCATAGCTGGCCCAATGCCAACACCCAGACAGATTGCCCCCATGCTGAAAGGAACATTAATTAATGCTCATTGCGCATATTCATCAGCGCATTCAGGGAGAAAACAACATGCCTAAATCATTTTTAGATAAGACCATCGTGTAATGTGGTTGCAGCTTAATTTGTCAATATCGATGAAGGCATTGCTAAACTAAATATTAAAAGAGGCAATTACATTGTGAATTGACGTGCTCCATTATTTTATCTAATGTACGCACGCCGTCGAAATGTAATTAGAGATGTAATAAATAACACAAGATTGCCACCTTGTAATAATATTTGATTTATGACACACGCGTGAAGCGAATGCCTATGTGTGACTGAGTGGGTACGACGTAAAAGCCTTTAGATGTGCTATTTCGACTGCACGCAATTGCAATCTCAGTTCTATCTGTTATGTCGAGCAGACGTGCTGCTTTTGGGTTATTGATGACAACTGTAGACCGTAATACTTTTCTTTGATCTTCTTACCGATAGGTCCTGAATTTATACTGAAGTAGTCAACCCACTTTATAGAGCTCACTGAGATTGTTTACTAAGATTTTGTGCGGTCAAATATTAAAATACTGTAAGCCTACATTCTTTTTTTTTTTTTGCATTTTTAAATAATGTAATATATAGTCTACTTCAAAAAATGTAAGCATATAGTGGTGTAGATTATAAGAAGTGCTTATAGTAACATATTAAAACGTATAGAATGTATATGAACAGTAAATCTGTCCTGTGTTGTCTTATTGTTTGTATTAAAATAACAATAACAAGTCTAATTATTATTATTATTATTATTATTATTATTATTATTATTATTATTATTATTATTATTATTATTATAGAGGCTTAATGGAGGCTGTATAAACAATATAGCTAAAGAAGACAGTATTGCAGTTCAATGTCTAGCTTAAATGTACACATGATACTCAAGACTAAACCATATTTTTAAAAATAAGAATGACAGAAAATGTGTCTGTGTGTAGGTGAAAATTGTAGTTAACACCGCCTTCTGTCATCTTTACCTGGGCTCCTAACCTATCTAAATTATATGTAAAGTACGCTACCGTTAACACACACAGCAAGTTGTACTGTAATGTGCATGTAATATTTCTTTTCATTGTTAACATCCTGACAGCTTTTTATGTTTATAACTTTCAAGTCAGTTTCAAAGCTCTTTTCAAAATGTCCGCTCTGTTGCACTGGGGTTTGAAATCTGTCCTCTAAATCACTACAGGACAATAAGACATTTTGAAAAGAGCTTTAAAACTGACTTTAACATTGAAAGTGTAAAAAGTTGTCAAGTATGCTACTTAAACAGCTGTAGCAACATGTGGGGATGTGTAAACCAGTGGATAAATAACCAGCTCTGGAAAGCCATTCCCTTATAGTTTTAACAGGTATAATTAAATTACCTGTTCAGGAGTTTAACTGGTTCAATTTCTTATTAAAAGACATGGTTGGAACAAAGACCTGGACTGAAATTTCTGTTGACTTCTTGTAAAGCCTACACCCTTCTGTTCCTGTTTGTTTGCTTCTGTCTGAAGTTCCCTACCTGGCAATATGAGGTCTGCGGGTAGACGAGGTTGTTCTCCTCCCCACTTCTGCAGTGCGCCTGGTGGCAGAGCTCCGAGTGTAGCTGGCAGAGCGGTGCCGGGCCTCCCTGGCCCGTGGTGGAGAGGGGCTGGATACTCTCATCTGGTACAAGGCAGAGCTGCTGCTGCTGTCCTCGAAATGGCGGCGGTAGGAAGAAATCCTTTCTGGGCTTCTGCTCATCTTGGTGGTTAGCTTTCCTTCCTTTCTTCTTGTGAACTGCTTCTGCTTGAGTGGGCTGACACCTCAAAAACTGTACTGGAAAGCGAAAGAAAAGGCATCCTTTTTATACTTCCACTTGGGCCGTGATGCACTCATGAGGCAGCACTTCTGGAATGTCCTACCTAAGTACAAGAAGTCTGGCCTTCTCTCTGAATATCTGTCAAAGTCATGCAAAGAGTTCAATATATTAAAAATAGAAGGATTAGCCAATTAGGCAGGGTGTTGATCTAATGCTTTTGGCAGTGACTGCAAGTTTAATTGTATGCAAAGCAGAGCCAGGAGCGAAACTTATGAAGTCATGTTATCAGTGTACAATATAATAGGAGGCATTTCCTCATAAGATTTGACATAAATAGTTGTTAGTGGGTTAGTATTTGTGACACAAAAGAAGGAGCAGTAAGAATTAACTGTTTTGCTGCCGAGTGAAATCATTTGGACGTGAATGAGGGTTATGCATGGAATGATTAAAGGGAGCAGAGATGATTGGAATCTCTATCCATGTATATTTTCTTGATCAGTAGATGTGGATCTGTCATCTATGAAAAATGTACACTAATGTCATTGTTTTCTATCGGCATGTTTAAAACAGATTTTATAAAATAGGCACAGTGCAAACAAAATGCCCAAGGACTTTTACAGACTTCCCTAGATTCCTAGTGACTATTAATCATATCAACCAAATTCCTTTGTTTGTAAGTTACATATTTGATAGGCACTCTTATTTAAAAACTGTATATTTCATATATGATACAATATATGTTTTTTAGAATATATTATTAATAGCAGAATGTGACCTTTTTAGAACCTAAACAAAACAAAAAAAGGAGAATGGCTTATTAATCACCTAAAAGATTGGTCAGAGTAACACTACTGGTTTACTATCCTTATTAGAATCATTATTGTTGTACCATGTACATGTTTGAGAGGTGTTTGACCTCTTTAAACTTCTGAATCTAAACAGCAAGAAGAAGACAGATAGAAGACCTGTAGAAAATTTATTAAAAATAAAAACTGAAATAACTCTATTACAACCCCCCTTGTAATAGAAATCCTAAATTAGCTCAGGTGTAACCAATTGCCTTCAAAATCACAACTCAAGTGGCCTCCACCTGTGTTAAATTGTAGTGATTCACATTCAGGATAAATTCAGAAGTTCCTGTAGGTTCCCTCTGCTGGATAGTGCATTTCAAAGCAAAGACGCAATCATGAGCACCAAGGCACTTTCAAAAGAACTCCAGGACAAATTTGTTGAAAGGCACAGATTAGGTGATGGGTATAAAAAAAAATATCAAAGGCCTTGAATACCCCTTGGAGCACAGTCAAGACGATTATTAAGAAGTGGAAAGTTTATGGCTTCACCAAGACCCTGCCTAGAACAGGCCGTCCCTCCAAACTGGATGACCAAGCAAGGAGACTGATCAGAGAGGCTACCAAGAAGCCAGTGGCAACTTTGGAGGAGCTACAGGCTTTTATGGTCAAGACTGGTCAAAGTATTGACCATAAAATGTGACAACGATATCCTAAGCACCACAAATCTGCCTTGTATGGTAGGGTGGCAAGAAGGAAGCCATTACTGAAGAAAGACCACCTTGAATCCCATTTGAAGTATGCAAAAAAACCTCAGGAGATTCTGTAGCCATGTGGCAAAAAGTTTTGTGGTCTGACGAAACTAAAATTGAACTTTTTGGCCTAAATGCAAAGTGTTATGTTTGGAACAAACCCAACACAGTGCATCACCCAAAGAACACCATCCCTACTGTGAAGCAGGGACTGGGGCACTTGTCAAGATAGAATGGAAAATGAATGGAGCAAAGTACAGAGTCCTTAAGGAAAACCTGCTGCCCTCTGCAAGAAAGCTGAAACTGGGCCGGAAGTTCACCTTTCAAAACACACAGCCAAAGCTACACTGGAGTGGCTAAGGAACAAAAAGGTAAATGTCCTTGAGTGGCCCAGTCAGAGCCTCAACCTAAATCCAATTGAAAATTTGTGGCATGACTTGAAGATTGCTGTCCATCAGCGCTCCCTTAGGAACTTGACAGAGCTTGAACAGTTTTGTAAAGAAGAATGGTCAAATATTGTCAAATCTAGGTGTTGCAAGTTGGTAGAGACCTATCCCAACAGACTCACAGCTGTAATTTGCTGCCAAAGTTGCGTCCAACAAGTATTAACTCAAGAGGTGGAGACTTATCCAATTATGATCTTTCAGTTTTGTATTTTTAATATATAATTTTTTTCTCAATAAAAACTTTTTTTGCCCTTAACAGTGTGGAGTGTGGTGTGTGGTGTGTAAATAAGTGGAAAAAATCCTCTTTTAAATGTATGAAACTGACACAACAAAATGTCAAAAAAGTTCAAGGGGCTTTCCCTTTCTATAGGCAGTGTACACTGGTAAAATTATTGAAGACTCAGTGTGTCCAATATTGCTTTGTAATGCACATTATCCAACAGCTTTGAGCACTGCAGCTGTACGTGTCTGTACATAGTTTATCTGAGTTCCATGTGTCTGACACGTTTCTGTGTATTAAGCGTACAAGGAGTGTTATTTATGCAGATCTCCATATTTTAAAACATTGACGACCAAGGTTAGTGCCTTGCATGCAAGGAGTTTGGGCACATAGTGGTGTGCTGCCCCCTCCAAGAAGA
This sequence comes from Polyodon spathula, assembly GCF_017654505.1. Taxonomy (NCBI): domain Eukaryota; kingdom Metazoa; phylum Chordata; class Actinopteri; order Acipenseriformes; family Polyodontidae; genus Polyodon; species Polyodon spathula. Next base: position 70,277,875 of record NC_054538.1, on the reverse strand, counting down.
AGAGGAGAAGTTGCCTGCCAGAATGCTGGAGAGGATGAAACTAACTGCCCCAAAACGGAAGGGGAGGAGTGGCCATTCCTGAAGGCAAGAAAAGGAGCTGTTACCAACTCTAGTGCCAAAAGGGGAGGAACCATTGCCGTCTCCAGAAGAAAAGGGGGAGAAGCTGTTGCCATCTCCGGTGGAAAAGGGGGAGGAGCCTTTGTCATTTCCAAGCAGACGGGGAAGGGTCACCAGCCATTACACCTGCTGCTGAGTGGAGCATAGCAAAAACCAGCTGCACGTCCAGAGGATCCAGTATCCGTTCGTGTGCGTCTGGAAGGTCCAGTGTCCATATGTCTGGAAAATCCAGCGTCCACACGTCCCAAGCTTCCTGACGGAGTACCCAGCGCCATGGCCACAGCTGGAGTGCCCAGAGCCGCCTTCCCTGACAGAGTGCCCCACCACTGACAGAGTGCCCCATGCCACCAACCCTGCCGGAGTGCTGAGCACCACCGCCCTTGCCAGAGTGCCCAGTGTCTCCACCGCTGCCGGAGTGCTGAGCAGCGCCGCCCCTGCCAGAGTGCCCAGTGTCTCCACCACTGCCGGAGTGCTGAGCAGCGCTGCCCCTGCCAGAGTGCCCAGTGTCTCCACCGCTGCCGGAGTGCTGAGCACCGCCGCCCCTGCCAGAGTGCCCAGCATCTCCAACCCTGCAAGAGTGCCGAGCACTGCCGCCCCTGCCAGAGTGCCCAGTGTCTCCACCCCTGCCGGAGTGCCGAGCACCGCTGCCAGCTTCATCACCATCGGAGGGCCCAGAGTTGCTGCCAGTGTTGGGGCAGCCCTCTGTAAAAATAATTCACTCCAGCTTAGGGGGAGAAAGTGGGTTAGACGGGCACCCCATCACAGAATGTAGGTTGGCAAGGGTGAAGCTAAATCTGTCTCTGCCAACAATCACAGGTGTGGCCATTCCCCAATTAGGTAATTGATTCTAATTGAGGGGTGGCCACATGTATATAGGGAAGGAGAAATCCTATGTCTGGGGAAGGAAGTTTTGGTGAAGTTAACCTGCATGTTAAAACTGGTTTTCTGTGTTAGTCAGTGAAGGCGAATGCCCAGCCTGACCTCAGTGTAAGTATTCATTATTGTTTTGCTTAAACCTGTTATTTTGGCCCCTGTGCCTTGTCAATTTCTTCTAGAGTTTGGTTGGTTTTGTTAATAAAAGTCCACGAACTGCAGCTTTACAAGCATTAACAAGTCTCAATCCTGACACTATCCTGCTACAGTATATTTTTTAATATGCTTAGTCGTTATTTATTAAAGTTTCAGAACTCAAGTATATCTGTAATGTTAATAACGTCACCTTCATATTTTACTGTACCTTCTTGGGGGCAAGTATAAAAGTAATCTTCCCTCCAAAACAGCGGGTTTGTTAAAGATTTGCAATTGAAAATAACTGACGAACACTCTTTCTGGGGTGAAGTGTAATGGGACACACCCCTCATTTTAATACTGACCTCATTACAGAAACCCCCTCTAAGACTGTCAGTCAAAAACTGTCCCCCAGGTACACTATATTAGTAACTTTATTAAACATACCAAATATAAACAAGGAGTGCAGAAATATTAATGATAATAAAGACATAATGAGATAATGAACTGGAATATTAGTCTGTTCATTTTGAGGGTATAAAATATTCCTTAATGGTTGGTTTCACAGAACTGAGTTACCAGTAACCTTAGACTAACTAACATTATTTTAGATAAAGTCATAAAAATGAAACCAACACTGGATACAAATTGATACAAAATAGTATTATTTATTCAGCTTCCCATTTCCAGTGTCATATCACACCACAATTGTTTTAATGCTGCTACTATCATTCTTTTCTCATGTAACAGATTACTACTAGTCTGTTCTGTTATGAAAATATTATTTAGGGTATAAAATGATAAAACTACAGGACCCACTACCTAATAATCCAAAGTCTTGATGTTATCATTGCCACCTCATGTCATCATTTATGCTCTTTAAAATCTAAATCTCCTGTTCTGCTTGTACTGCACTCATATAACAAAAACTGCTTCTTTGAATCTTAGGGAGAGTCTTTGAAATAAAATGGCTAGCAGTGTGACTAGGGGATATAAGCAGGGAGAGGCCATATAGGTATGGAGCTCAGTCTCCCTCTCCCCACAAAAAGGACAGGTGTCTGGTGCTCCTGGGGTTATTACACTGATAAAAGACTTGATGGCAATGAGTGGAGTATCCTCCTCTGCAAATCTCCAAATCTCTTAGGAATAGAGGGCTTGTACTGAGCTCTCCATGCTGGCTGTGTGCCCCACCCCCCAGGTGCAATGTGTGTTTGGGAGCCCCTGCAGGGCCAGAGCATGCCTCACCACACATATCACGTACAGGCTTCTTCTCAGCCACCTAGAAGGTGAATCTGCAGAGCCTGACAGGGTCCAGCAGCATCCCTGAGTAACTAATGTGGGGGACAACATCACCCAACGTAAAAGATCCTCTGAGTCAGCGAAGTACAGCTCCACCCCGTCCAGCATACGCGCAGACTGAGGTGACAGTGCCGAGCGGAGCTGATCCAGGAACACCCCCACCACTCGCACTGAGCGCAGCCTCAGTTGAGCTGCCACAGCCATCCAGCCCCGGGCCCTACAGAGCCTTCAGTTTGGTCATTCCTGCCCTCACCAGCATGGAGACAAAGTCCAGCACCTCCAGCCCAAGAAGATATAGAAATATAAATATACATATGAATATAAACAGAAATACTTTAATCTGAATTCCGCAGGGACAATGCAAGACTCTTGTCATACTTTCTAGAGCTTCATTCTGTAAGTTTTGCAGCAAGCTGATGTCAAGCCCCATAATAATAATAATAATAATAATAACAGCATTATGGTGGCAAGTGTCTTGCACTGTCCCTTGCGGTTTTCGAAAACAACCTTAAAACCACGGTGTCAGTCGTGGCGCAAGGCCAAATTGGAACACAGACACAGACATTTAAATATACCCTCCCGTATTTTTATATTAATTAGGTTGTTTGAATTAAAAATGTTGCGCCTATTCTCTGGTTATACTAAGTGAAATTCACACCACATGCCAACTCTACTGATTATGGAGCTGTAGGGCAAATTGGTGACCCACTCATTAGGCTACCAGTTTTCAGTACTGCTGTAGTCCTACCACAATTTGCTCCTCATGTTATGTATCTCAAAAAAAAAAAATATCAAAAAAATACTAATGCTATCTAATTTCTTCTCTCTATTCAATATGTATTTTGATAAGAATATACAAATGTTTATGCAGTATATCATGCAAGCACAGAAATGTTCCTTCTGTAGTACTTGTGCAGTTGGGTAAGAGATATACATACTATTTTTTTTTTTTTTTTTTTTTTTAAAGGATACTTCTGAAGTCTGTTTATACCACCTGCTTTAAAAACAAAGGAAATGTGGGCCATGACTGAACAACTGAGCACAGAGTTAAAAGACAGGGAAGGCTGTTCAACATGAGGGAATTTGTTAGTGAGATTTTATGAGACATAATAAAACATATACTGATTTTTTTGCTGTATCTAAATGTAAAACTATCCTTCTAGGTTGCAGGAAATTGCATACTTTAAAGTTAATATTTCATTAATTTTCTCACTTCCAGACTTATGAGCCACTTAATGCCACACAAGTGTACCTATTTTCATAGCTCAAATGTTAGACTGTATGATGTCACAATTTCTTTGTTATTAACACTAGCATTTCAAGAAAGTGTGCAGTTTTTAACATTGGAAGGTCATATTCGACTTTTCCATTTTGAACATAGATTTTCCATATACTTTACTGCAGATATATATATATATATATATATATTATAATAATATATATATATATATATATATATAATATATATATAGGGGAAATCATCAAAACGATTACTGTAATGAAAACAGAAAATCTAATAAAATATTCTAGTTTGTCTGGCGTTAAAAATAATGCCTTGTACAACAAATTAAAGTTATTTTTGTTACTGCCCAGCCGGGGACCGTAATGCAGGGGCAACGTTTGTGCCGTGCTTGTTGTTGGGCAGGAACGATTAGATGGGTGCACACCAAGCCGAATTCGATTTGTTGATCAGAGAGAGATACTGTGCGAATAAAATAGCAACACCATTTTTATTTGAAATAGCTTTACATTTTCTACGTCATGGCGGGGAACTTCTGGCAAAGCTCACACTAGTAAGTAACCTTCCCAGATTAAATATCTATGTACATATAAGTAAATCTGTTATTTCGACCGCCCGATAGAATTCTATGGATAAATTAAATTTAATTTGGCTTCTATGGTTATTTATATACAATTTGGCTTATATATTATATATATATTATATATATTATATAATATATATATTATATTATATATATATATTAATAAATTCAGAATTACACTTAATAGGGAGTGTATTGTAATAAAAGAAGACCGCATCATTCGTGGCTTGATCCTGTTTCCGTTCCCGTTCATATTTGTTTGGATACAGGTTATGCATTCGTTGACAGGTCTGGTAGTTGTTTCTGCCTGCTGTCATTAACTAGTATTGTTTTCCACAGCACTAGATTGTATTTTTCATAAGAAAAGGACATTTGCTTACAGCCCTAATGTGCTTAACTTATATGTAAATAAACGTTATTATTTCTTCAGAATTTACGTTGTACCACCTCTTATATAGGCTATTTATTTATTTTCATATCCCATTTCAGAACACAGGTACACTTTTTATGCTATACCACGTTTCAAATACAACTGAGGCATCAGAACATAGTAAGAGAGCTAGTGAGGCTCCCCGTGTCCAAATGTCCAGATGTCCAGCCACAGTGTTCCCACCACGTTTTTGTAAAATCCAGCAACCTTGTAAACTATGGTACTTGACTGGAAAAGGAAGCTTCGTGCCAGCATTGCAGGGTAGCTAGCTTTTTCAAATTAATGTAGTGGCTTTCCTGGTTTCCAGTCAGACTTAAGTAAAGTTAATGTAGGAGACTGACAATGTATTAGCACTAGCCTATTAGGGTAAAATAGAGGATGCTTTATATAAGCACAATGCTGAACAATAGTGCTGCATTCGTTTTAACAATGAACCAAACTGGGGGAATAAAAGGAGTGTTTAAATCATGTTTGAATGCCACTTTATGAAGTTTTTTGTCCTTTTCAGTTTGCAGTGGGTCCTTGACAAACAGGATTTGATGAAAGAACGGCAGAAGGACCTGAAGTTTTTGGCAGAAGAGGAGTATTGGAAATTGCAGATCTTCTTTGCTAACGGTAAAACTGTTCTACCAAATTACCGTGATTGATAAAGGAGTGAGACTATTGCTGGTATAATTATATTTATATAAACTCTCCAGTGTGATCTTTTGCTTGTTTAATACAGACCATGACGTATATATGATGGCATGCTACCACATTAGTAATATGTATGTACTGTAGGTGTGAGTGCTTTATCTGTATAGACTTTTTAACAAGATATATTGGGGTAGATAAGACAAATAGTGTTACAGTATTAGGAAATAAGTTTGATAAATGAGACCATAACTCTTAAAACTATTTCAGCTTTTACTGTAGTAGTAAACTTGATTCTGTCTAGACATAATAATTATTCTGAACATTTTGAAAATAAATCTGAAAATGTTCACAGATTAAATATATTTCAACTTAAAATGAGATTGTATTTGGAAGGAAAAATCTGTTTAACTTCAGTAAGTGCTTTTGATTTATAAGTTTTACCCTGTGATCTGGTATAAATGAGCCTACCCAGTCATACACATCTAGCAATGCCAGTAATACAAATCTATTTGATGAAATATGGGAATGTCTATTGATGAACATTTCACCCACAGTTATTCAAGCTTTAGGAGAACACCTGAAGCTCAGGCAACAGGTTATAGCAACTGCTACTGTTTACTTTAAGAGATTCTATGCCAGGTAAGAGAAATATTTGTACAGTTGTTATATTAAAATCACTGAAGATAATGTTGTTAAATTATTTGTTTACCTATGCTTAGGTTTTATTAAAGATTATATGAGCATTGTAATATACAGCAGAACCTGTCTTATCTCATGTCATTGGTTCTAAGGGTCTATCGGAGATGTGAAAATATCTTATGTCGTTAAACTAAATTGTATTTGCTTTATTAACCTTGGGACATTATAAATTAACAATGTCGGGTACATCGATGTGTCAAACACCATTCTGTCCAGGAGCTGAATTTACTCTTTTAGACCCAAACTAAAATGTATATTGATCGGTTTCCATCTGTACCGTTCACTTGGTAGCATTGTATAAATGACACATGCCAGAAGCCCATCGGTTAATAGAGGCAGTGGTGTGGTCGAGGGTATGTGCAGTTAAACGGCATTTACCCACTTTTCATTAGGGCAATGTAGCTTTTACCCACTTACATATATGGCATACAGAGTTTACTTATTTGTACTCTCCTATGATATGCAAATCCTGGACTAACAAGATATCTTAACAGTGAGCGCCTGTGTAGCGAGCAGGGGGGCGTGGCTGCTAGACTTTGTTCTATTTGTTTATGTGTGAGTGTTGTGTGATTGGTTGTTAATGTTCTGTTAGGCACACAGGATCTGCAGGGCGGTGCTAGTAGCCTTCATCCTAGCCTGAGAAAGGACACTCGCAGAACTGTCCCCGTGAAGCTCACTGTCGGGTCTATGATTGAACAACACCTGAGAGGAGAAATAACTGTATATGGGGGGGAGGGAGTGCTCTGTTTTGCTGAGGGCCAATAACAATGTATCTGTTCAGTGTGTCTGTTCAACTTCACCAAATGGGCGTTTATCCACTTAATTATTTACCATAACACCACTGAACAGGTCACTGTTCAGATACACCACTGTATCTTACAGGATTGGGTATGATAGGTTCTACTGTATTGTTACAAATTATTGTTACGCATGAACTAAGTCTGTTAACATATTATGTTATTTTCAGATATTCAGTTAAAAGTATAGATCCTGTTCTCATGGCTCCAACCTGTGTGTTCTTAGCATCCAAAGTAGAGGTAATGTCAGTTTTTGTTTTCTGTAAGTATTTGTTAGTCCAAAAGTGCACTAACTCAACAGCTCATTTTCTGTGCATGTGTTTTTTTTTTTTTTTTTAGGAATTTGGTGTTGTCTCAAATACCCGATTGATATCAGCTGCTACATCTGTATGTAAGTGTACTGGTCTTCATACCTTTTTACTTGCGTCAATTGGTTTGAAAGAATAACAGCCAAGGATTTGGGATTTGAAATCTGCATGTTAACTTAGCTATAGTATCATAGTCCTGCTTTGTTTATCATGCTTTATTTCTCTGTAGTGGTGTATTTGAAAAATCATATTGTTTTACATTGAGGTATAAAAGAATAAGCAAAGAACTGACCTACATAGAGAGCCTGATGCCTCCCTTTTCCCCCACATTATGATATTCTCATTAACGGGCAAAATAATGTCCCTAAAAACTCAGAATAGGGTACTGTACTCTCAGTAATTTGTGCACGTTTTATCAGAACTGTACAAATACAAATCTAAAAAAAAAAAAAGTGTGAAACACTCACAGATGGATAGACAAGCAGGTAAACTCTATTACATGGTATATTATATTACACTTTTTTCTTCTAAAGAAGGTTATTGGCAAGTTTTATTTATATATGTCCATCTCCACTATACCCCACATCAGAGATGGGCACTTCCAGCAGGGAATAATAAGAGGTAAAGGTCTCGTGTGATTTATTTAGTATAAGCAGTGCTGTTTTAAACAAGTAATGTCTCTTTTTCTCTAATGATTTGTTATATACCTGCTTCAGAGCATACCAAAACTTCAACTAAGCAATGGTAAGAGAGCAGTAAAAAGAGTATGTAACTACCGGTATTTAGGGTTGTATTATTGCTGGGTTGATGGATCTCACTTTTTTGTTTTTCCCAGTAAAAACTAGGTTTTCATATGCCTTCCCAAAGGAGTTCCCATACAGGATGAATCATGTAGGTATTACATTTTAAAAACTGGGCCTGCAATGGTTTTCATGGACGTATGTACTTTTAGATTGATGCTGCTGCTTTTCGCCTGGCCACAAGGGAAATGTTACTCTTTTTAAATACAGTGTTTTACACACAAGAAAAGCTAGGCTTGTCGGTAGTTGAAAAGCCTAAGTGTGGAATTGTGTGTGTCTACAGTATACAATGTCAAATGAGATCGCTACATACCACAAGATATATTTAGAAGTTACTGGGCAAGCTACAGTACTATATGAAATTATTTAGTTGGTGTGTGATACTTGACATTTGCAGTCTCTGCATATTTGTTTTGTATTTGTTAAATGATATAGTAGGATTGCTGTCTATTGGGGATGAGGGTAGACAAATCAGAAAAAAGACAGCGGTGACATGTTACTCAAAACATTGCCTTCCCCCCATGCGTGTAGAGTGTTAAAGATTCTGGTTTACTTGTTTGTATTAAGCTTCCCCAAGCCTATTTTATGTTTCCCTAACTTATTGGTATTTTCATTCTTAATTGTTTTATTTTCTAGATACTGGAATGTGAATTCTATCTATTAGAACTAATGGTGAGTATTGTATTGACTGTGAAGAACAAAGAGTACTGTAGCCTATTTAAAAAAAAATAACGATGAGGAAAACTTATCTGTAGATTTTATGACAAGCAGTTTATAGTCTAAGCAGTCCATACATTTAAAGTGTATTATATATGTTACAGGGCATGAAGTTAAAACATACATCCAACCCAAGGACACCAAGGCGATTTCATACTCATTTATAAAACAACAAAAAAGAAATGTAGAGAGAATATTATGTTGAGGAAATTAATTCAAACAAACAATATTTTCTGACTAATTGTTACAAAAATTAAATATAGGTAACTTTTTTCATTGTAAAAATAACATTGTATAAAATAAATTCAATTTAAATACAACAAACTTTCATAATGAAAAAATACAATTTTAATTTGACAAAAAATAAATATTCGAGGTATTTTTTTTAGTAAACTCAGTCACACACTATTGACTAATACATAGATTAAACTAGAGGCTTAGATACAGCCTTATTGATACAACAGCATAAGTAAGCTATGTCAGTGAAGGAAAAGCTAAATGGAGTTTAATAACAATAGTGGTCAAATGAGTTGTTCTGTCTGTGTAACTGTAGGTTAGCCGCTGTTACAAAACCTGTACGACCTGTACAAACACCGCGGCTTTGGGGGAAAAAAACAAAAAAACTGCAACCAGAAGCCTCGTCAGGCAATGGAGAGTGCTGTGCGTCACAACAGCTGCATGTACATAATGTTAGATGTTTACATTTGCGAGACTATATAGTTTCAGTTCTTAATGTACAGTTTCTACTGACAGTCACCAGTTCAAATCCCACCTCTGCCACTGACTGATTCACTGTGTGATCTTGAGTAATTCAGTTAACCACCTTGTGCTCCATCCTGCAGATAATATGTCAATGTCCTATTGTAAGTGACTGCATATAATGCACATTTCACAGCCTACCTCCGTAAAGCGCTTGGGAACTTTTCGTGCCCTCATGTTAATTTAAATATTTTAGAAACCAAAAATCGGGATGGGGTTGTCTTGCAAATGACCCCATCGTGATGCAGAAAATTCACTTAACCTGAACCCATGAAGAAGATCATCCGAAGACAACCTATCGGGCAGTGAGCTGAACCGTCACAGTGCGCGTCAGTCTTCCAGTTAAAGCTATTAAAGTACCACATTAGCTGCACAGTACACAAGAGTAGCATAAAATAAAATAACATAAAATAGCAAACGAAATATTCTGTTTTTATTATTTATTTCTTAGGAGACACCCTTGTCAATGTGGTCGACCCAATTTAAATGGGGGCATTTTTCAGGTAGGGGTCCTAACCTGAAGGATTTTTCCAGGCCGATAACAATGCCGATATTTTAGAAAACACACAGCCAATATGAATGTTAATAATTTTATTAAAAAAAAAAAACACACACACACAAAAAAGTTTCAGTTAACTAGAACGTAAACCTAACAGTTAAATGTTTTCTTAAATATAACCTATATATAACATCCTCACAAATGTCACATTTCAGTCCAGGTTTTTTTCTCAGACTCATTTAAAGTCTTGGTAGACTTATTTTTGTTTTTGTTGTCAAAGTGATCTGGATTTTGTAATCCTATATTTTCAGAAAATGTCAAATGCTGGATTACATTTATCCAGATAACAAATAATCACGATTAATAAATCCATTTTTTGATAGGCTATATATATATTTAAGAGGCCTTATTTATGATATAACCTAATTTAACAAAGGAAATACCGAGGTAATAATGATTAATACAACTAAATTTTGTTTTATTTCTTTTAACAAAATCTAAATCACTTTTAATGTTAGTGCGCATATAACACATGCAAATAATGGTTATTTTATTTATGCCTACTTGGCAGAAATTAAATAAGTCTAAATTGAGTTAAAATAAAACTATGTGTTTTTAGACATCTTCATCGTCTTCCTCGTCGGTAGGGAGTCCAGCATCTCTCAGACGATCTTTAAGGGGGTGTATGTGAAGGTGTATGCGTGTGCTTTTTTTATTAAAGCTATATCGCAAATACATGTTTTCCTTTTTTTTGTCCTTTTTGCTTGCATGGATACAAAACTTAAATATGTAAATATTATATTCTAACACTTTATTTGGACATACAGCATGTGTTTGCTATGACAATTAAAACTAAATATCGATGTTCTATGATCGTTTAAAAGCTAAATCCACCTCTGCAATAGGATCATAATAATCCTGGTATTTTGGATCAAAGTAATCTTGATCTCCTGATTAAATTTAAAAAAAAAACAATTGCAACATTTAATCATGATTTAAAAGTACTATCGGATTACCCAAATGAAATCCGGATCACAGTAATCCCGATAACATTTTGATGTTTTGAAAAACCCAATTGCACAATATAATCCAGATCAAACGCAGATATCAGATTACCAAAGTTTTGAAAAACCGGCCCCTGAAGACTGTCTGGTGTGACGGGTCTTAGGGTGATTCCAGATATTAGATGTATTTTGATGTTTTACTTTTTTGATCCTAAGCTAACTTTAACAGAACAGAGGCTGCACTGTCCTGTACCAGGGTCTGTTTCTGAAAAGAACAGCCATACAGTGCTCTTTTGACTGTGAAAGTTTTTTTTTTTTTTTTTTTTTTAAATGTGCTGTGCAGTAACTCCACTTTAGTATTGCATAAGAATATGGTTGTTTTTAATCCTGCTTTTTAATTGACTAAAGCCCCATTTATATTATGTTAGACATTCTATTATATTGTAGCATGCACGGGGGCAGGCAGCAGCAGGGCTGGCAAGTGACTTACTATAATTAAGGCCCTGTGAAAATCGCGGACATTTTCTTTAAAATTCACAGCAGTGTCACAGGTAAAGTATCGAATTTCGTGGAATGTGCACGGAAATATGTTATAAATTACGTATACAGATTATTATTATTTTTTTTTAAATAGCAAATATACATATAAAATTACTGACATCAAAATTAACATCAAAGTTATTCGAGCACTTAACAATAGCTTGTGAAACCCAGTGTTGTAATTAACAGCCTGTAGGTAAAGTGTACCTGCAAGGAGCTTTCAGTTCTAGTACGTCAGGTGCATGTTCACCATTTAGGTCTTGCAAAACAAATACAGTGTGTAACCCATACTGATCTTGTGTATCAGTCGACTCTTCAGTGTGACCACTGACAAACAACTGGACTGTTTTACCAATTCCATAATCCCCTGCTTGTGATACTCGGCAACGTTAGGTAAGTATTCACGTCTCAGCTGGGCTGATGAAGAAATCGCTGCGCTGACTTTTCCGTAACTTTGCCTTTTTAGAGACATCCATTTTCTTGCTTGCAGTGTGTAGTATTTTAATTTCCCTTTTAGATTGCTTGACATAATCACTGCACATCACTAGTATGTGCATGGTGAATATTACACGCAGGCACATAGCAGAGCTGTACAGTTATGACATTTATTTTTAAATGGGTATTGGGCTAATTTCACGATTTCTGCGCAGCCCGTGAAATCGTGATTTTCACAGGGCATTAACTATAGTCACACAGAAAGACATAAGCCAGATATCGGCGCTATGCTTTAGTGCAAGAGATCCCGGGGGTTTGCACCCGCCCTCCTCCTGTGTGTGGATTGCCTCGCCCTGTGTGATGCGCCTGTCTGTGTTAACCGAGATCGCTACAATATGTACAAATTATTAACACATAAGCCTTTTTTCTATTTTAGACTTTAAAATCTTTTAACAAATAGAAATAGTGCACAGGTTTTGTAAAGATTGAACACTTTGGTACTTGCTGACAAGTGAAAGGTAGTTTTAGTTTCATTATGACACCTTAATAAAATCCACAGTTTACAGTTACTGACCAGTGATCAAGTTTACCACAAGTAAAAATAATTTAAAAAATAATGTAAAATAAACATGACATTTAATTTAAGAGAATTAATACAGTTCAATATGCTGTTGATTAAAATAAATCAATCCGCAAAAAACAGTACGATGTCGCATTTATCCCTTGTAGTAAAAATATGAGCTAGTAAAGCAGACATTATCTCCCAGATGTATATCGGTATTTTTTTGCATTGTTTGTTTTTTCAACACATAAGCAAAACACTGCGTTTAATTACAATCTGATAGCCTCCATTTATAAGCAAAATATAAATAAATAAATAAATGCTGACAGGTAAGCGATGCTGTTACATAATAATAATACACTGTCGTGTAGACTAAACCGACAGTCGCAGCTCTGTATTTTTCCTTTGTAAAGTTGATACAAAGAGAAAATGTATCTAATTGGACTAATTATGAGACGTGATATCGGCCCCACTTAGGCAGATGCCAGTATTTTTTTCAAAAGGCAAATATCGTCCAACATATCTGTCAACCTCTAGTTCTAATATCTACAATACTATTCAATTTTATATTTTTCCTAAACATTGTTCCTATTAGTTACCGAGCAACTGAGTTCAATATAATATTTCATGACAGAATGTGTATTTTACTAATGTTTTATTTTAATTTCCACGCAGGATTGCTGTTTGATTGTGTATCACCCTTATAGACCTCTTCTCCAGTATGTACAGGATATGGGGCAAGAGGATATGTTACTTCCTCTAGCATGGTACGATTTTTTTCTTCAGTATTTCCTGAATTAAATGGTAAAAATACACTTCTGCTTCACCCAGTCTTGTTTTTTGTAAGTACCTTTATCAGATGACATGTGATAATAAAAAAAAAATCTTCCTACACTTTTTACATGTTAAACAGGCCTTTATATCTGTTTTTGATTTACTGTGGTTTTCAAAGTATAACGCTCAGCCATTGAAATATTTTTGAGGGTGATTTGAAGTGTGCGGAATGCATCTAAGTGTGTTATCTATGATTTTGCTTTTCACATTTTGCTCGTTTCCTGTGAAAGCGGAACAGACGTGAGCGTTGCATGCATAGTTCAGAGCCTGCGTGTAACTTAGACATTGTTGATGTTTACCAGCAGGAGACCACATTTCATAGGTGATTAGTCAGATAAATGTAGTTGGGTCAGTTAGTCCTTTCTTATGCAGTGGATTGTGGGTTACTAGAAGAGTAATGGATGTTCTTTATTTTTTTTATGTTTTTGGTTGCAAACTTGCTAGGACTTTCTCCCAAAACAAATCCTGGATGTAACGCTGAACTTATACCCTATTTGTCACCATTCTTTCATATTGTTACAATGCCGTTCATAGTACAGACTACAATACTGATGACAGGGTACTGTACATTAGATAGGAAACTGCATTCCTGTTTTGATTATGCTACAAATAAAATAGCAATATGGTTTGAAAATGCATAACTTTGTATACCTTTAACTTTTTTATAAACTTGATGCAATCTTAAAAACTTTGCAAATATTAGAAGCTGCGTAGTGAGTGTTATTAATAGCAGTTGGTGTTGCATATTTTCTTAGTTAATGAAACAACCCACAGTAGGCGGTATGAACGGTATAAACTAACCTGACATTCAAAATGTCCCCCAGTCACCAGTACTGTAATCAAAACAAGCAAGCGTTTAAAAATCTTTATTAAGACACTCATTACTCTAGTAAAAATTATGTTTTAAAGCCTATGAATGTAATAAAAAGTACAGTAATCTGTCGCATATCCAGACCAGAGTAAGGGTGGATATGTAAAAAGGCGGATAAATTAAACTGTAATCTCTACACACACTCTCACACACACACACACACACACACACACCCAAATCCCTCCCTCTTCCTCACTCATTGGTTCAACATTCCTTATCTGTGACTGGTCATGTCAGACCTGCTGCCTCCCCGCTCAGTGGCATACTCACACACAGGAAGTCTTTCAGCTCTGCCAGAGCAGCACTAAACTACACAGAGAATGCTAACAGATCTGAACAAGAATAACAAAGTTTACAAACTGACATTATTTACAGAGTACTCCCATCCCCTTCCCCAGTCCATAATCCACTCCATTCTCACATTGTCCCCAGCTGTTTGAAGCAACGTTGCATTGTGCTGACTGACAGAGTTCTAAGCATGCCTAAGCTCACAGCATCTAACAGTGACATACACTGAATTTTTGTGCTGATGCTCATCGTTTTTCTTTTTCCAGCCACGCTTGCATGCTGTTGCAGTCAGTGCTGTTTTTTTAACCTGTAAATAAACCCAACACTGCTACAGTGATTAAATAGCCAAGGTACAGTACAAGAGTAATCACTCAGTAACGAAAGTGCAAACAGCTGATTGATCGATCTGTCAAGCTTTTTGAAATCTATGTGAATGGCAAGGTAATTCATTCCACATAATTACCTCTATTTGAGGAACTGGTGCCTTCATCATGCCCTCTGAAAGCCAGTTCTTGCTTACTCATTGTGATGTATTGTACCCCTACTCTTCTGTTCATCAAGTTGAACATCAATCCAGGTTTGTCCAAAAGATATTTCTGTCCTGCCTCAGCTCACTCATGATTGGGCAGCTGTATATAACCAGAAGCTGAATTAATGTTACCTCAAGCCATGCAGAGAGAGAGAGAGAGATGACAAAGGGAGGGAGGTCTGACATTAAATTGAAATCTGGTCTTACTGTTCATTTCAAAAAGGATTATTTTTAAGAAACATTTTTCAAAACTAGTTCGCTGAACAAAATCTAAGTTCTTTAGAAAATTACGGTAAATTTTGAATATCAGGTGACAGATTCAGTGAAAACATTTTTCATCTAGTTTTAGCATGAGACTTCTGCTGTCATTTACAACAAGGTAGTTATAGTATTCAACTTGCGATTGTGTGGTGTTAAGTTTGTGGTTTCTGCCATGGCATTTCTTTTCAGTAACAAAGCTGACCAAACTAAGGACTTTATTAGAACTTAATGTTGTCTTTCCAGTTACTAGTTTCCCGTGAAGGAGATTTCATGTGGTTGTAAGTTAGACTTGCCTCCTATCAAAATTTAAATAAATAAATCCATCAAACACATGGATTTATGCCTATTATTTTTGTCTTGCTTGGATGCGCTTGCATTATGCTTCAGATAAGTTTCATTAGGTATGAATACATGTGTAGCAAACTACTGTAAGAAAATGATTTAAATGAGTGAGAACTGTAGATATGTATATAGTGTTTACTTTTGACTAATGTTGTCTTTCATGTGCAGGAGGATTGTGAATGACACATATAGGACAGACCTCTGTCTCTTGTATCCACCATTTATGATTGCACTAGGTAAGAAGGATCGACTTCTTTTTTTTTTTATAGCCTTAACCCTTAGCGGTTCATTTATTCAGGCCTTTCAGGTGCGTCGGGTTCAAGTTATTTTCACACGCACAGTTTATTTTACATGTGCTATTTTTTATTTATTTTTTCAGCGTAAAATAGGTTTAATTGATGTTTGCTTGTTCAGCTGCAAAAAGACACAAGTAAGCTTCATGTTATTACTTTATGAAAACATGTCTATGCCCACTGTTTATTGAGAGGAAACAGCAATGGCAAGGAATGAGAAAAAACAAATAAATAAAATGCTGTGTCAGCTTTATGTACTTTTTACTTTGGGAATAAACATGTTTAACTTGAACTGCTATTTGGCATCCTTTTGTTTCCAAGTTAATTCACTGGGGTGAAGTAAGGTCTACACACCGTATTCTTCACTCCTTGGATATTTTTCTACTTTAACGTGTTGCATATTGTAATGTCTTGCAGTAAAATAAAGGAACACACACGGGGGCCACGCCCTCTCCCCATGCTGCTATGCTGTCTGCCTGTGGTCTGAGCAATATAATGGCTTTTTGAAAATGAATGAAAATCCAAACAAATATTTAAATTGAGTGAATATCCGAACATGTAGAAATCCCATGTTTGTCCCAGCACTTACATATAAAATGGAGTGGAGGTCACTTTTTCTACCCAGTTTTCCACTGTTAAGAAGCTATACAAACATTAGGTCATGTGACTCTATTAGCCAGTAGAATGGCAAGTTTAATAATTTGGACATGTTCCTTTTATTTTTAAGCTTGCTTGCATGTTGCTTGTGTGGTGCAGCAAAAGGATGCAAGGCAGTGGTTTGCTGAGCTTTCTGTTGACATGGAAAAGGTAAGATTAAGCTGTTCTTTTAAAAAAGGGTAGGTGGGATAAGCAGAGTTGAAAGGTCTCATTACCACATGATTTGAATGAAATAAATGTCTGTTCAGTCCCGGCAGTAAGGATTGTTATACCCCTTTCACACAGACGAGTTATGACGACTCAGAACCGGCACTGATGTGGCATTTAAATCTGTGTGAGTTGCCTATACCGTCACAGAGCCATCATATTTAATGCCGTCTCTACCACCTCGCAAGTTGGTTCAGAGATTGCATAAAATATGACTGCTCTGAACCGTCTTAACTGCCTATGCGAAATTTTTTGCTGGTACTGAAACGCTATAGTGGGCATGGATTGAAAGTTAACATCTCACGTGACTATACCGGACATGTTGCGTCTTTTTTTCGTCGGTGTTAAACGCTTTAATTTTTTTTCAAATACAATGGCTGATCAAGAACAAGGTAGTAATTGGAGTCCGGAAGAAGCCAAGGTATTGTTAACTTTAAAGGCTGACGAGGAGGTGAATTCACAGATAGAAGGGATGGTGCGTGGTGCTGTAATTTATAGGCGAATCGCCCTCATGATGCGTGAATGTGGATACAACTGTTGCCATGAAAAAAGTATGTTGATTGTCAGGTTTGAAAGTTGATCTCTTTGGCTGTATGAAAGGGTTATGGCGGTATTACACTGGCATAGATTGTGCAATTTCGTGATGTGTGAAAGGGTATTTTAAGACTTTTTGAAACGTCTCCGAGACGACTCGGTAGCGTCATTTGTGTGTGAAAGGGGTATCAGATGCACTCAAAACCAGATAAGATACATAAGTCTGATAGAGTAATGATGATAATATTGGAACAGCATGACGATTCAAGAGAAATTTAAAGCGTTAATAAAACGTTTGTTATTTATTCTTTCATATCTTTTAAATCATGAATTGTAGAGTTTATAGTCCAGTGGTTAAAGAAACGGTCTTGTAACCAGGAGGTACCAGTTCAAATTCCTGCTCAGCCACTGACTCACTGTGCAGCCCTGAGCAAGTCACTTAACCTCCTTGTGCTCCGTCTTTCGGGTGAGACGTTCTTGTAAGTGACTCTGCAGCTGATGCATAGTTCACACACCCTAGTCTTGTGTCTTGTAAAGCTCTTTGTGATGGTGGTCCACTATGAAAGGCGCTATATAAAAATAAAAAAAAATATTATTTAGGGTTTGCAGCTAATACAGGTTGAAATGCTTATTAGCCTTTATTGTTGCAGCAGTTTTTGATTTACAGTGTTATATCTTAAAATGATAAACAGAAAAATCTGTGTTCCTACATCTTTAAATCCTTTTTTTTTTTTTAACCTTGTGCAATATATATCTAGATCCTTGAGATAATCAGAGTTATTTTGAAGTTGTACGACCAGTGGAAGAACTTTGATGATAGAAAAGAAATGGCTGCTATTCTCAACAAGATGCCTAAACCAAAGCCTCCTCCAAACAGGTGATCTGTAACTTGCTGCTGTACCTTTGTGTCAGTCAATCATGTCGGTGTTTTTGCATTTGCAAAATATTCTGCCAAAGTTATTGCCAGTTGTTTAGGCTAGATCTTATATTGGTAAGTAAAGTAGAAATGTTCCTGTAGATTGAGATTGATTACTATGTTGTACAAACTTTGTCAATTTCAATATGCTTTTTTAGTGCACTGTTGAGACATGCTGCTCCATTTGTGCTGACCTCAGTGTTTTATTTTACAGTGAGAGTGATCAGAGTTCCAATGGAAATCAAAACTCTTCCTACAATCAATCGTAGGACATTCTGGAAGTGAGGACTGTGACCACAGAGGATGTTCAAGCGGAATATATAAGAAACTGGGAGCAATATATATAACAAGGAAAAAAAAAAAATCATTATCAGGGGTGAAGAAGTCGGCAGCCTGTTGTATGGGCCCACTTTTGTTTTGGGGGGGGGGGGGGGGGGGGGGACGCGCTACCATCTCAGAGTTTACATTTACGCTAAGGGTTTTTAAACGTCTGTTATTATATGGCGGAATGGTGGATGACTGACATCTTGTCCCGGTAGAATTTACAATGTCGTATGTTCTTGTATGATTGGGAACCGTAAAACTGACGTACTATAATTACCAAAATGATCAGTAGCTAAATATAGATGTTATGATGTTTTATGATGTATATGTGTACAATGATTTGGGTGATGTACAACTTTATTGATAATCTGAAGGAATAGCTGTAGACCAGTAAAATATGCAGCATGTACTGTTGTAAAATGATTTGAAAACTCCTCCTTTTCTTAGGTGGTGGTGGTAGTGGGAGTTTCTAATATGATGAAACTCGCCTTTTACCTCCAGTGGTCTTCTGTACTTGGGCTGGTTATTGTGGACATAATTCCATGTGCTGTAACAATGCACCATCTTGTTTGGTGCAAATTGGTACTGTACTTTTAATTTGTATTTGTGAGAATGTAAGACTTATGCAACAGAGGGGAATGGGATTTTATAGAAGCTAGCATAAAGAAGGATATAAAATAAGTCATACTGGCATTGTTTGCATTAGACAACCATACGCTTTCCCTGGTAAGCTATATCTCTGCACATTATCTTTTTGAAACAGCAGACTGGGGTTTGAATTTCTTGATCTTTTTGTTATAACACATGCCCACTTTGTATGTAAAATATATTTGGATCATGCTTCCCAAATTACATTTTACCAGAAGCTAATTATAGGTTGTCAACATGTTCTTCTGCAAATTAGGAAAAATCAACACCTTAAAATCACCCTAATCAAGACTATGATTTCTAACTGCTAGTAGATTTATTGTCACTTTTTCATACCTTTAGTGGAAGAAAAATGATGCTGAGTGCGCATTGTTACAAACAGCAGATATTTTGCACTAAACCAGAAATAGTGTGTACTCTACAGTTAACAAAAACAGCCTGGATACTACTATTTTTTTTAACCTTTTAAATCTAGAAAAGAAATATTTATACATATGGATCTAATTGGGTAAATCTATAAATTGTTCATCTATGCTGTTATGCAAACACTCTGTTTGAAGCAGGTCAGTAAGTAGAATAGCACTTTTCCTTTTAATTTTAATGCTAATCTGGTTTCTAAGTAGAGATTGTTTAAAATTACTCATTGGGTATTATTGCAGTTTAAGGGCCCTTTTCTGTTTTGGATGGGATGACAATAATATACTTTTAAAAGCTTTCTGGAGATTGGGAAAGTTTATGATGTTGTGTGATGCAGACTGCAAACAGTAGTGGTTATTATAATTGTTATACTTGCCAGCCATTGTGTTTGAAGTTATTTCAAACATTAAGGTGGGTGTTAATTTTGTTTTCAGTTTGACTTGTGTGTTGGGGCTGTTCCCAATAGTAAATTCAGTGCTAGCCGTGTCCTGTGAAAACGGGAAATGTTTGTGGTTTTTTTCATCTTCTGCCATTGCACTTCTAAAATGTAAGCTTGAATGCCTTAACAGTAAGCTGCTGATTTAAAAACTTGAATATTAAATCGACTGTGAAACTGTCTAAAATAGCCTTAACAACTACTCAAAATCAGTTGCTGAAAGCAGTGTTTTAAAATAACTGCTGAAGTTCAGAAATTGCTATGTTAACGTGTTGCACTCTTGGTTATATTTGTGCTAACCTAAAAATCGTGTGGTTGTTTTTTTTGTTTTTTTTTGCTAAACATTGTTAGACTTCATAATTTCACTCCCTTCGTTGATTTGTCTTCTTTCTAATGCATTTAGCTTCCATCAATGCTGCTGGTTTAGAAAAATAAATAAATAATTAAAAGTAAATAAAAAGCCTATTAGGTCAACATTCCTCAAACCTATATTTTTACTTTTTTTTTTTTTTAAACGGTGCACTTGTTTTAGTACCATGTTTTTTAAATGATATATAAAGAAAGTATTACTTAATGGTGTTTGTTGTAGATGAGCTGATAATGCTTCATTTTGTATATTTTAAGTAAAATTGAAATTTTAATAATTAATAATAAAAAAAAAGTTTAAATGGAACCTGCCTGAACTGGTTACCAACATTTTGCTTTTCTCTGACTTTCTAGTTAATTTGATTTTTTTTTTTTTTTTTTTTTTTTTATTGAACCTTAGTATGTCGGAGAGAACATGCAGTATATCCACAGTGGTGTTATACTGTGGTGACGAAGCAACAGTATCTCACTGAACTGCTTACTCCCAATCTCTGATCACACATTAAAATCTCATGTCATCTTGAAGCCCAATGATTCATCTAGAGTTGGCAGTGGCAAGGCTTTTTGTCTGTAATGACCTTTGCCTTTATAATTACATTCCCCTTTTATATCTGAGATACAGATTTAATGACTATTGTTAAAATCCAAGCTAAAGATTTAGGTTTTTTGGGTGAAGCTCTGATTGCAACATGGTCTCTATAAAATTGAATTGTTGTTTATTGAATTGCATCTGACATTTGTCTAAGTGCATTACTTAATCTCTGTCGTATCACAGCAGTATATTTTTCAATATTGTTTTGATATTTTTACTTACACATCATGAATGAATAGTCTGCTAGAAATACATTTTGCCAGGAGGGTTATAAATTTATCCTAAGAGCTTAAAAATTCTGGTGTCTCTTCTGTTGAACTCCTGAATAAAACTGAGATGTATTTTAAGATTACCACTGATATGTGTAAAAAATATTAACATCAGGATGCAACTAATACACATGTATGAATTTGGTTAAGGTTTATGGTGGATATATGTTTTGGAAAACCATATTTGCTTTATTCTTGGAATACAAACTAGCACAGTTAGGACATTCTTTTCAATTAATTTAGCATTATTGGTGCTTTTTGTAGTAAAATTAAACACACACACCCAAATACCTTTTTAACAGGCAATATGGTAATGCTCTCAACACATTAATTACAAATAATTTAAAACAAACAAAATATTCCTTAAGGTAAAGTTATTCTCTGGGATTTTCCATATAAATTTTGTTTAGAGTAATGAAAAACAGCAAATGCTAAACTGTAGAATATTTAGTTTTAGTAAATGTCAAAATAACAACACACACACACACACACCTGTGAAATGTCCCCTTGTACTGGACAAAGTAATCTTTAGCACAAATATTTCAAATGTTTTTTTGCAGCTGGTGCCTTTTTCATTGAAGACATTTTAAAGAAATCGTACAGCTTACAGTGTTCAATCATTTACCAGAAGCAAGCTAATCTGGCAAACAATGCTGTATTTATGTAAGTGTTAAAATTGTATTCACACTAATCTATCACAAAATATAAATTGACAGGGAACTGCATATTAAATGGCATAGGTAAATTTTACAGAAATCTGCTGAAGAGATAATGTTAGGTTATTATCATAGCCCTTATTCCCTAAAATAGGAATATTAACCATTACAAAATGGGTGTTTCCCCTTTAGACACCCGAACCTGAAAACTTTATACCAAAGACACTCGTCAGGGGAGGGTGACGTAGTGCTGCTCCGCCCCGCGAGCATAAAGGCACTACTCACCCTGACCGTATCACCATTTTCCTTCGAGAACTGCAACCTGGGACGCTGCGACCTCGAAGTTAATGGCTAATATTCCTATTTCAGGGAACCAGGGTTATGATAATAACCTGACGTTCCCTTTCTAGTAGGGAATATTAACCATTACAAAATGGGTCAGTATGCCCAAGCTGTCGCAAGGACATTGAGCATACATAACACAACTGCAGAGGACAAGCGGAACTGCCTTGTGCTTGATTCAATTACCAGCATAGCTGGAATAAAAGAAGTGAGGACCCATCTTGCTGTATATGAGTATACCTAATCGTCACAAGGCATAGTATACAACACTGAGTTACAAGCTAAGCAAAGCCACTTGTGCTACAACAATACTTCCATAACTGAAAACATTAGAAGGACTGCCCTCTAATATTCTATCGTAAGGATGGTCTGGGAAGCCGCCCTCAATACTTTCGAGTCAAATCCAGGATTCTGCGGGTCCATGACTTTCAGCTGATAGAACCTGGCAAACGTATGGGAAGAAGCTCAAACCGCTGCACTGCATATCTCTTGAATAGATGCTCCCTGGAACAAAGCCCATCAAAAATGTCCTGTAAATATTGCAGTATAACTTCCATAGGGCATGTTGTGGGTTCAAACCACGAGCCAAACACCACATCAGGAACACATCCCACCTGTAACTGTACTGGGAAGGAGTAGAGGCTGCCCTGGCGTTTTATAGAGCATCGGTCGCCCAGTTTGATAACCCCAGACAGCTCAAATGCAGCCATTCAGGGGCCAGACTCAGGTGTAGGCTCGATGGGTTGGAGTGCCACAGGGTACCCTGCGCCTGACTGAGCAGGTCATGGTGCATCGGCAGCTCCCACGGCTGTCTGCTCAGGAGCTGTACCAGAGGGGAGAACCAAACCCTCCTGGGGGCAGTATGGGGCTATTAAGAGCACTCGGACCCGATTGTGTCTGACCTTCAAACAGTGGTAGCAAACCTGCAGAGGGTGCATATGCAAAAGGGAGGGTGTTTGATGCTGCTGCCATCAAGCCCCGAAGCCTCGGGAAGACTACAACTTCCTTGGACTCCTTTGAGCGTATGCTTTCTTAAAAATGACTTCTGTCACTCTGCACTCCTTATTCTGGCATGCATGTCCTTGGCTAGCAAGCACAGGTTGGTAGGTTGAACAAGCACAGCAATGGGGGCCTCTACTAGTGGAAAGTTGATAAGACCCAGCTTGTCTGCTTCGAACACTATATAGAGAATCTACAGAATGGGAAACCACCGCAGCCATAGTTGGATGAGCCCAAGTAGACTCGAACAGAAAATCCAGGTGAACTGGAGAGGCAGCAGGAGTGACAGAGGGCTGTTCATCATAAATGGAGCACCTCTCGTCCTTTGTTTCAGGCTAAGGAACGTGTAACGCCACAGTAGCTCGCTGCATTAAGGGCATAAGCTCTGACAACAGTGGAAGCTGCATATCAGGGACGTCCAATTTAGCATCATCCGAAGGAAGCCCCATGTCCTGATCGTCAACTTCAGAGTGGCGATAGACAGTATGTCACTCTCTATCCCATTAGCCACTGCCCGCAAGGGTGCAGGGGGAGTAGGTGCTGGAGGATCCGGTATTACCGTGGGACTGAACGCTCTTGTATGTGAGTGACGGTTTTTCTTCCTTCTCCATTTTGGAGGCGGGGAAGGAAGATGAGGAACTATATTTCTCAGCTCTACTCTTCATAGTGCTGCTCCTCCCCCCACTTTGGCATAGAACCTTGGGGGGATGGTCCGGCCTCACTGATCGGTGATGCTGAATACCACTCAGGCATGGAGGAACGCTCCTTTGAGTGAAGTGCTACCCGGTTTTTCAAGCGTATGCTTGGAGAAGGGAGAATACAAATCACAAAAAGTGATGTCAGTCAAGGCGCTATGCGTATGCTCGGGGCCCAGACACTTTTCACATCTGTCCGTCACTTGCAGGCAGTGCTGTGTTCACAACAAACAGTGTATAGACCACACAGTGCAGTATTAACATTTTATGTGCTCAGAACCAACACTAGGTACTAACACTCAGTACCTACATGGGACTGGGGACCAACACTTGGTACCGGCACTTGATACCGACCTAGTTCACTTGGTACCATCACTTGGTACTAACCCAGTTCACTCGGTACCGTCACTTGGTCACTGTCACTTTAGTCTTCTGCATCCACTTAAGAGCTTCCTCTATCTGACCCAATTGAAGAGAGAAAAGCCAACAATAAACTCCAAATTAAAAAGAGTACTAATAAGAAACTTCAAATTTTACATCAAAATATTTAAATGGTTTGTGATTCACAAGGGGACAGGTGGAATACTCCTCCTCATTATTGTGTGCTATATGGACACACCTATGTCCTTTTTGCCTCCTTGTTAAAAACAATGTGACAATAGCATCTATCTAAACAAAACAATAGTCAGCATTTATATAGTGAAGAAAATAATTCATCAATTAACACATCGTTGTTTCTTATTTCGTTAAAGAGTATTTGTTGCCTTTTTTCAGTCTTTCAATTTACTATACAGGCTGCTTTCTATATATAGGCCTATTATGACATTGAATAAATATATTTTTGGTTGGTCTTTAAAAAAAAGTTTACCTACATGGGACATTTATTGACTCAGGAATCTGTCCATATTCTCTCAGTTCCCACAGCTCTAACATCAGTGACCACGACACCTTCTTTGGCTGTCATCAATTTCTTGAGCTTCTCATGAGATACTTGGGAATGGTGTAATGTTATGTTCAGGTATGCGCTAAAAAGTTGTACACTGCGCACAGTGCTTGCTCATGCATGCCTTAACACCTTTTGCTAAGAAAGCAGGGAAGAGCCCATTCAAATCTCGTACGTTGTGCTGTTTGATTAACTAATGCGAATGGAGTATGTTTATTAGTATTTCAATCATATTCACCCATTGCTATCCTAAAAATAGAAATCGTTGATATACTTATTGTTGTAAACAGTGGACTTCCTTTCACAGTAATCTGCGAGGGTTTCAGGGCTGTTTCTGAACTGTCTCGGTTCCCGTAGTGCGTCATTATGGAAAGAGTAACGTGACCGTGAGTGAGTTCCTGTAGTTAGCAATGGGAAAGGTTTAGAGATGTCATGTTGTTCTTGAGTTTAAAAGGAAACTACTGGGAGTAAACACGTTTCAGGCGAGTTGTTTTGAATCCCGTTTATTCAAACAAACAAATACAAAAAAACATTCAGGGTTTAACGTCTCCAAAACATACAATTTAAGAGCCGACCACGTAAAGGGTAAGTTTGTGCAATATAAATCATGTTATTTAGCCTGTTAAATTTTCTAAACTTACATGTGTTTGTTTGTCTGCGGTAGTTTTCATTGAAGTGAAACTAAAACATGAACAGTTAAACGTGGAGGTATTTTTTGTTGCTGAAACTATATAGCGACATGGACAGGTTCAGTTCTGAAAATACGTAGTTCTTCAGCTTGGAGAAATGCTAGTTACCGGTCCTGGACTATTTTGTGCTTGATAAGCAGTACATATTGTCTGCATTCCTCTCCCTATTCTTAAGAAAACAAGAGGAAAGGCGTAAATAGTTTGGGATATGCTGCAAGTGTCACCTTGATTTTACTGTAATATATATATATATATATATATATATATATATATATATATATATATATATATATATATATAACAAGTATACTCTGACAAATAGAACAACACAATCAGTCTAACCAATGTTTTTTGTCTGAATCGTGTCAACTAATTATATGCACATAAGTTTCTATTATTGCATGTAGTAAATAAACAAAGTCAGAGAATTACATGAATTACATTTATTTAGTGGAAATTACATCTGTGGCTGGTAAATGTGTTTAATTTAATGGCTGATTGTCAAATTCAGAACAGACTTTATAATGAAAGCCATGCCACTTGACACAAGAAAGGTTGATGCATGTTTGATTTATAGTGTAGGCCAGAAGGTTGTAGTTTAACTTCTATCCTTGATACTCGTGATATTTTTAATAACACAGATAACATACCTTTATGGTCACATTTTTTGATGAATGACCTTGAAATGACCCAGGAAGTGCAAGTGTAAAATATTTCTAGTAAGGGGATGAAAAAAAAAAAAGTTAATTATTAACTGTCATGTTTTAAAATTAAAATACTTGTACATTACCTTTTTAACTATCCAAGCACACTTAATTTTACATTTTTAAAAAAAAAAAATGTATTTAATGCAGATGCGGGTAAAAGGTCCATTTTCTTTAAAAGCTGATGAAATGACAAAGAGATCAAATAGGCCGAGAAAGCCCAGAGATGAGGAATCCTCCGATGAAGTCACTGGTAAGTATACTGCAGTAACAGGGAAAATGTGTTATTTGTGTCTGTATGGTTCTTCTTCTTGGACTTCGGATATTACTTCAGCTTGATAGCATGTGCATATTCCTTTGTATTGTTAATTTCATTTTTATTGTAAAACATGGGCATACTGTCAATAAAAAAAAAAAATGTAGTTCACCATCCAGTTTGCATGCTTGCACACATTCATGAGAAGTGCTTGTTTACTTGCAGGTTTAACATGCCAGCATGTACGTAAGGCTGTTGATCTAAACTCTGTGAAGAAAGCAGTGTCACAGAGTCTGTGGTCTGTGTGCTCAGAATGTCTCAAGGAAAGGACTATGTATGACGGAGAGCCTGTAGGTTCCTTTGATATCTGGATGTGTCTAAAATGTGGTTTCCAGGTAAGAATATAACTTGTACTATGTTTCTTGTTTTTGGAGGGTTGAGCACAAATATTGTGTGCTTTTGATTCTGAGAAACAGACTATGTAAAACAGAAAAGTACATCATAAAAAAAAAAAAAAAAAACGGTTATTTCAAGGCTCTGGTAAAAAAAAAAAAACACTGCAGCTGCACTTCCCCACCAACCCAAATTTTTTCAAATATATATATTTTTCTGTATCTTTCTATGGACCTATTAGTTTAAGACCTTACATTTGTCAGCACAACCTCAAGTGCTACTTTAAATAACATTCATTCCTA
This sequence comes from Polyodon spathula, assembly GCF_017654505.1. NCBI lineage: Eukaryota > Metazoa > Chordata > Actinopteri > Acipenseriformes > Polyodontidae > Polyodon > Polyodon spathula. Next base: position 70,250,679 of record NC_054538.1, on the reverse strand, counting down.
ACTACTAAGTGGCAACATACCCGGTTTGTGAGTGTTGTGCTTATTGATGTGATACCTTTGAAATTGAGAGTGTGAGAGTGAGTTTCTGCATTCTGTAGACCTACAGGTTAAAACTGAAGAAGAGCATGTTATGACTGTTCAGTCAGATTATGAACTCTTTGTCCACATAGGATGAGGTTGATGGGCCGTTATTAACGGTCAGGCTGTGGCGCAAACAAATTCATAACATCCAATCCGTCCAGTGGGGATAAACTTGTAACAAATAACTTATATATAATATAATTATACACAGTAGATGCCGGTTATTAGCAACCCTGATAGACAACTTTTGGTTATTAACAACATTTTCCCAGGAACCAATCCCATCCCATAGACTAATGTTAATGGAATTCTGATATTGGCAACTACACTGCTCTTGACAACTTGACTACTGGTTGCCAGTGCTACAGAGTGCACTTGCATGATTTATGTGCATACTTCATGCAGCTTTTGTAACACACTGACTTCACAACTGCTTATTTCTGGCGCACAGAGACAGAATTGTGGCTTCGAAACTGGCTACGAAGCTGCATGCAAAATTGAGATGGATTTACAGCGGGAGGTGGTACATTGTAAAAAGCAGACAATGTTGGACAATTTGTTATTTAAAAATTGTGTTCTTTAGAATTGATTTTAAGTACAACACATTTATTTGCTTTACTCATTGTAAGGACAATTGTAGTTCATCGTTGTGTAGTACTATTTAAGCCTAGTCCTTTTTTTTTTTGTTTTACACATGCATGACGTAAACAGTTCTGCGTTTGGATATTTCTTGTTTCTCATGTTAATTTTTTTAACACTAACATTTAAAACACATGTATTTCAGTGCCATATTTGTACAATTACAGTATATATCATTCCATGTAAATAAACCAGAAAACAGGGGCTTTTCACTTATTGGCAACTCATTTAATTGATAATTTTCTGGGAACCGAGAGGTTGTTAATAAGCGGCACAAACCCATTGCTGTGTAATGTGTAGTTCCCTGTGAAAATTCAATGTTCTGAAAGAACAGTGTAAATATACATATTTATCACGAAAATATGGTGTTGTTTGCATCTGGTAAATGGTTAACACACTTCCATAGAGCTGCTTTATTTCTTCAAACTATTCAGTGAAAAAGACAACAGCTGCATCAAAGATTGAAAATATTTCTGCTCAAGATCGCTCTGTCCAGTACATGAAGGGGATATTTTGTGTGTCTGATGTTATTTTTACTTTTATTTAGGTTTTTATTTTTGATAATTCGCTGTTGGTGAATAGAGAATGTCTTCAAAATGTGGACATAAAAAAAAAAAAAAGTGTAAAAATTAGCTTTTACTGTTTGTCAGGTAATTTGAAATATTTAGGAACATTTGTTGTATAATAACAAGAGAACATGATCAGTTTTAAATTTGATCAATGCATTGTATTTATTTTTGCTTTAATACACAGTATGTTTAATCTTGAAATATCTATTTTTTAGAGTGTGAAATAAGCCACTTTCTACTGTGGGGGAAAAAGTACTGCCCTAATTATTGTATTTATATTTAATTGGATGTAATACAGGGCTGCAATCCACCTGACAGACAGCACTTGATGAGGCATTTCCAGACCGTACACCCAGAACCCCACTGCATTGTTCTCAGTCTGAGTACATGGAAAGTATGGTAAGGAATGCAGTGTATTCCTACATGTATGTTTGTTCCTGTAAGGGTTGATTTTTAATGAATATTTTATGTTTATATGTGTGTGTGTGTGTGTGTATATATATATATATATATATATATATATATATATATATATATATATATATATATATATATATATATATATATATATATATATATATATATATATATATATATATATATATATGTATGTATATATATATATATATATATATATGTGTGTGTGTGTGTGTGTGTATATATATATATATATATATATATATATATATATATATATATATATATATATATATATATATATATATATATATATATATATATATACACACACACACACACACACACACACACCCAGCTTCTACCCTGTAGGCATTTCAGTGAGATCAGTTAACACTAGGACGACCAAGGCGGTCATTTTGACCGTTTTTGGAATTAAAATTGTGGTGCGTGTGTTTAAGATATGGAGCTGTGCTTTCCTGACTTTTCTAAAATAGTTACTAATTACCCTGAGAGAGAGAGAATTGAAAGTTTGCGAGATAAAATACTGTCATACCTATTCAGACCAGGATTGGTCAAATTGACTAATTTACATATAAAACATATAAAAAATAAAATGTTGCGATATCCTGATAGCATCAATCAGTCTTGACAGCTCACGGTGCTTGGCTGTCTGTCTGCACTGTGGTTTCTATAAGTCACTCGTTTTTCTAAGAAATTCATTGTTACCCCAATACACATTGAAAATGGATCACGGAAGATGCATGACAGCAAAGCAGTGTTTGTAATTGCTGCAAATTTTTACATCGTTTCAGTTGTACAGTTTTGTATGTAGATCATATACCTGGTATATATTCCGGTTGTGTAGATGCTTTATATGATGTTCTTGATTAAAACTATGACTTCTATTCAATTGTTTGTCCTTTCATTATAATATTTATGTTGTTTTTAATACGCTGGTCAAATTGACCAGTCATGGTTGTTCTAGGTATGCCTATAAACCCGGTCGTTCTAGTGTTAATTGTATTTTATTTTTAACATTTACAAATATTTAATTGTTTGATGGATAAACTGTTGTTTTCCTTTTTACTGATCTCTTATATAAGAATTGAGGCTTCACCAGAAAGGTAAGTGCCTGAGCCAATTACAAAGCTTTATAATTTTGTTTAGCCAATCGGTGATTGTAGAAGGAAATGTTTGCTGTCTTCCAAAGTAAGAAAAAAAGCAAACTTATTTTTCTGATTTAAATGCTTTTTTTTTGTTTTTAAATGTCAGCTTGTAAGGGACTACACACATACTGTCATTGAATATGCTTTAAAATGAATGCTTTATGTTCATGTTGGTGTTTTAAGTAACACTTTTTATTTGCTGGATTCAGGTGCCATGAATGTAATGAAGAATTATCCACGCATTGCAACAAAAAGGTTCTTGCCCAGATGGTTGACTTTCTTCAGAAACATTCAGATAAGACATCATCAGGTAACTGTGTAATATTAATACTTGTATTGCAGCTTTTAAAATTTACAGTATAAGAAATATCCCTCTTTTTGAGGTGCATTTGTTAAAATAATTGGCTGGTATTCTTCAGACACTATGGTTGGTGCAACACATTAATGTAATTGTGAAAAAAAAAGACATTTTCTTTTCACCTATTTAATGATGGTGGATCTTAGAGTAGTGTAGTGGGGTTCTGAAAAAATAGAGAATTATGTCCCTATGTGTTGCTATAACTGTTTAAATAACATACCTGTAATTTATGTTAATTGTTAACATCCTGATAACTTTATACACTTCTAAATTTAAAGTCTTTCACAGCTCTTTTCAAAAGGGCCACTCTAGTTTACTGGGGTTTGAGATCTGTCCTCTAAATCACGGCAGGAAGAGCGATTTTAAAAATACAAACATTACAACTGCTCTGACTTTTCTGTTCCATACCATATCGTGGATCATTATGGCTGTGTTACATGTATGACAATGTGGGCAATAATCCTTACACTGTCAGTGTAGTAGAGCGAACAGTTTGAAAAGAGTTTTGAAACAGGTTTAAAGTTGAAAGTGTAAAAAGTTGTCAGGATGTTAACAATGAAAACAAAAATTACAGGTGCATTATTTAAACAGTTATAGCAACACGTGGGGACATGTAACGCTGTATTTTTTTCAGAACCCCGCTACTTATTCTTTTTAATATCGGCTCCCTAAAATCTATAAATCTTATGTTCTCTGGAACTCATTTCACTATTTTTTTAAAATTTAAATTGTATTTCTTGATGATCATTTAAATAGACCCCATTGTAGCACTTTGCTACATGACAAACAAAAAAATCAAATAACTTTTTTAGAAATGCATTATTTTCTTCCTTTTTATTAATTAAAATGTACTTTAAGTATGTATTATCCACTCACAAATACACAATTCTTTGCTTGAGTTACTTAATTGTTTACTTCTTGGAAATGCATTTCTTTACAACTAGCTTTACTTTTCTGATTTGAAATCCAGGAATTGATAAACATGAATTGTATTGTAGCAATATCATGTATACTGGTTCTAAAGTAAAATCAGCTTATTCCTACTTAACAAAAATGAGTATTTATTGGACAAAATTATCAACAGAAGGCCTTGAATCTTATGCAGGTACTTTACACACTATAAGACACTCTGGTAGACTGTTGTATTACAAATAACAATAATTTTAAAGTAATTTCCATATTTTAATTAATTTCACTTGTATATAACTGACATCTGTCTGCTTGATTGAGGGTGCACTCTTATACACCAAACCTTGTGGAATAAGAATGCAACAAAATTAATAGTTTTATCTGCCTCACCTGTACTGGTATCAGGGTTCTCCTCAGGAATTCTGTACAGCCGGGCAGCAGAACATCGTATCTGGGAGGACTTATAATAGAAAAATAAACTTACCTAACCTTAAATATATAATACGACAAATAATTAGTTGTCTTTTGTTGAGTATATCTGTTTTGCTCTTTTTTATGTTCTAAATTCTTTTCCATTTCTTTTTTTTTATTCTGGTAAATGACCGTGTTTATTTAGACACTCTACAATTTGACTGGGGAAAGATAACGTCGGGTTATTGGAGTTCACAAAAAAAAAAGTCTATTTTTATTTTTCGCTTTTCTACATTTTTTGAATGCAGCTGTTCATTTTAACCATTTTTTTAAACAACAGTACTCGCACATATTTGGTCACCATCATAACTGTTGCATGAAAGTGAACTGTAATAATTCAGCACCTCTACACTTAAGCATTTGTAATTGTATATCCGCTGATATCCCACCATGCCAATACATGAACCCCCAATAGCTCTCACAAGCACATGGGTACATATTTTTGCAATATCACAACTAAAGGAATACGCTTTTTTGTTTTTGTTTTTGGTGTATATGTATAGCTGTTATGAACTATATATCACTTTACAGTACAGTAATACGACAAAAAATGGACTGAATGATAATACCTGAAAATCTTCATATTTTTTATAATCGCCGGCTTATTTTGAAAACCCTGCATTCATTGTCATTTTTTATTTTTTTGCTTTGAAAATAATCAAAAATAATTTTTTTAGTAGACTGACGTTTTAGCCTCTCGAATTGCTTAACACAGAAAACCCACACCTTCAATTCTTGCTAAATGTTGTGTCAAGACATAGCATAGCTGTCATGTGGTTCCAAGATTTTTTTTTTTTTTCCATCCAGCAACTTGCAAGTGATCTGGTCTGTTAGAATCCTTATAGTTAAAGACACAGTAGCATCTGCAAGATGGGCGGATCTGGTTTTTTCAGCCGAGCGACGACAGCCTCTATCGGGCAGCACGATGAAAAAGCCTGGGGAGAACCCTGGTTATATTTGATCAACTAACAGTTACTTTTATTTGTTTCAGATATTTTGAACAAATAACTGAATAACCAATATAAAAAATAAAACCACTAAATTCAAGCCCAAGCATAATGAATTATTTTGGTTGTTAAGAAGTAATCCAGAACACTGCAATACTTTATCCCCAAAAACAGTGATATAGTGGACCTCATACTTGTGCTATGTACTGTAGACTATGTTGCACTTACATACTAAATATCTAGAGAACTGCTTATCCAGTTGTGATAGAACTTGTTCTGTACTATGAGTTATTAACAGTAACAGAATTCAGAAAGCATTTCCTCTGATATTAAGGGTAGGTACAGGAAAGAGGGATTTTGTTTGTGAAAAGGAACGTAGAAACCAAGTAAAATTAAGTCTTGTAGCACACGTGATGTTACTTTTTTAAAAAGAATTAAAGACCTTAATACAAAAAAATATCAACTAAATCTGGCCCATTGTCATAAAATTGAAAGGGTCTGATAGAGCAGTCCTAATAGCAATTTTAAATGGAACTGGTTTCAAGGGGGTGAATTGTATAACAAGATCTTTGTAATTATAAAGTAAAACACAAATTTATTTATTTTTTGCTCAGCTGATGAGAGTGCTGTGCATGAAGGATAAAGGAGGAGGTTTTTTTTTCTGTGATGTCGTCTCTTGTGGGGTACTCTGTACAACCAAGGACAAGCTATCAGCAGTGTAATACAAAGACATCTTTTAAAATCTGCACTCTGCAGTCAATTTGTAAACTGGATGTTTTTCAGGCTTCTTGCTCTGTGTCTTCCCTCAATTCCCAGTATCTGAAAACAGAATTTAACATGAGTGCTCACATCGTAATGCAAAACGTTTCAATACCTGTATTGAGACATCAGTAAGCTTGTTCTAAAGGGGTTGTCAAAAGTGGCACAGCAGTATAAAGGGAGGGTTGGTAAATTGGTACAATCTGATTGTTCAACTGAGAAATAGTCTTTGATTGCTAACATGCAGTTTTGCTTAGTTAGTATGCCAATCTCACTACATCCTGAGTTCATGGCAATTAAATGGAGGAGAACTGTAGCCAGAGCTTGTGCTTAAGCAAAATTCTGTTTTATGCAAAGCATTTTTTTTTAAAAATAAAACCACAACAAATGCAGTTAGTACATTTCTAAACTGAGCATATACCAATACCTTAGAGTCTGGACAATCAGGGCGTGGTAGGTCAGTAGTCGTTGTCAGGGCATTCTATGTAAACGTAAGTGCTAAGATAGCTGGAGGCGAAAGACCAATTAATTGTTTAACAGCATCTACACAGGACTGCCTAAAGTAACATGGAAATTTATCTCCAGGTCACTTACATATATATTTTTTTTTTTACAAATTGTCAGACAAGTTCCAACTAACTAGTGGATTGCAAATGTTGTACCGATGGAGACAACCAGCTTTCAGAAAAGACAGTGCTGCCTCACTAGCCTCTTAGATTTATACAAATCGAGCATATCGCAGACTACATTTTAATATTTAAAAGTACTGCACAAAAGACTAAATCACAGGGAATCCAAAGTATTACATATACTGTAATTGGATAAATGCCTGGTTAAAACACTAGAACCAGAGTACCAATTGGGGACGCAATTTCTGTTGGTGCTAAGATTCTTGCAGATTCATATGTACATTAGGGATAACTAGCAAGCATGTAAAATTTGTTGACAGTTGAGAGTAGTGGCCAACATGCAACAACCCAGAAAATCCAAAGGGATACAGAACTGGGATGAAACATGGCAAATTTAATTGAATGTGAATAAATGTAAAGTGTTACATGCCGATAAGTCAAATGGTAGTGCACAACCGGACAGACCTTTTTAAATGCCTGTCAGTACTGTCTTGTCCATTACAATATTGAGATATCTGTGATCAGTAAATTTTATTAATAGCTTTGAAGAAATACTTATTTAACTTATTGTGTGCTTATTTAATGAGGGACAAGGGAGAAATATGAAATAATGGGAATATGTTTTAGATAAGATCTTCTGGTATTGTTTTGTATCTTATATGTATTTTTAGATCAGACTAGACCTTTTCCGAGATCTATCAAAACTATAAACCGGGCAATCATTGATGGGACAAAAGGCCTCCTTTTTTCATAACTATGTTCTAAAAAGTAGTGTTTGTATTTGTACGGTACCTTTGTGTGAAATACAATTCCACACAAGTGCTAAGAGGACTGTTCATATTTTCATGCCCTTGATTTCTATAAAATACTCTAATACCATTTCATTATTTAATTAACATCACATCAACCACATGGTTCTAATTGTTGGTTAATTGAACTGATATTCATATTTCGTCAATCCAATTCACATTTGACTGTTGAAAGCTGTATATCATTCATACTGCTTTCTAAAGGGCATGTCCCTACAGTAGCATGTCCCCGTGTGGCTCGAATTTTAGACTAGACCGTTGTCCTTGTGTTAAGTAAACAAAACAAACAATGGCACCTCAATCGAAATGGGTATTTGAGCAAAATTGAAGAATCCCATGCTCTTTGGATAGTGTCACTGCAAAGCTTCCAGGGAGACTGAGCTGCTGAAAGCACTCTGCCTCCATGTTGTGGGTTGATTTTGATATTGAGAAGCAGTCACTAAAATCCTTGCTGAAAGATTCACCACTTATTTTAGAAACATTCACTTCTTAAATTTAACAGCTTATTACAACTGAAATCTATTGGTTGTAGTCCTATATCTGAAATTAAAATACCATGCAGTTCATGAATATACATTGAAGATTTTGACACCTGAAAGGTTTTTGTTGCCATACCCTGCTCTTGGCTGTCCTGAAATACAGAATAAAGGCTGTAGTAGGTCCTTTACCATACCCATTGTCTATGGAACTTGGTACCTATTATTATCCAGAGTACAGAGACAGTGGACATATCCATCCTAAAGAAATAGATCCTTTATTTTTATTGGATTAAACATAATACTTTTTTTCTAATTAATATTTCATTTTATTCCATCTGTTTTATTAACACACCACAGTTCTTCAAATTTTTCTATATTATTCATTAATTTATAGTACCATACTCAATTTTTTGTCTACATTTCACTAGCATTTTAAAAACAATTGTCACATCCTCACTCCCCTCCCCCTTCACTACTGCCCTCACATCCTTACATCACCAGCCAATAGTCTCCGCCTGTCATATGATTGGTTCACATCACTGTCAGTGCCGCCTCTACTTCAACATGATAAAATGGCTGAATGAAAACAACTGCTCAATGGTAATTCTTTGACACAACAGAAAATTAATTACAAAACGTACTACAAAAGAAAGAACAGTTGTTTTGAACTTAAAAAAAACATTTTCTGTTTTTTATTTGTTATTTAGTTATTTACTTGTGCTGTGTCAGCTATATTTAACCCTCTGCGATCCATCCTCCGACATCATCAAAAAGACTTAAATCGCAGGTCTCTAGTCATTTTTTTCTCCGGAAAAAGCCGAGAGAATTTTTCAATGACCAAATGATACCGACAGGAGCCGAATGAAGCCAAAAAAAAAAAAAAGTGTATCAGATAGCCCCATGGACAGACATGAACAAAGGAGATAGCTGCCTCTGCATCCAGCACTCAAAGAATATCACAGACATTTACAGAGCTTTTTGAGATGTTATAGTAATAAAATAATGACTTGGATTGCATTATTGAGGATATATATATATATATATATATATATATATATATATATATATATATATATATATATATATCATTTCAAAAAAGAAACACATAGGTGTTTTGAATGTACTTTATATAGCATTAGTATGGCAGTTTGCATAGTAAATAAAATACAGTTCAAAAGAACCTTAACCTGTGCAGAAATCATTAAAACATTCAATAGACATCTGCCCATTGATCAAATGAGAGCCTGGATAACATGCTGGGGAATGGCAACCCACGCTTTCTCAAGTGCCTGGAAAAGTCCTTCTAACGTCTGTAGCTCGGGGTAACGTCATCGCACACGTAGATCAAACTCGTCCCACAAATGCTCAGTGGGGTTCAGATCTGGTGATTGAGGCGACCAGGGAAGCACCCGGCTGTGTGCGGCCATTCGTTGTCATGCTGGAAAATGACGTTCATGAATGGGATCTCATGAAAATAACGCAGAGCTGTCAGGTTGCCTTGAACATGAACAAGGTTGGTTCTGTCACTGTCTGAGATTGCTGCCCGCACCCAGACACTACCACCACCAAATCTGTCGAAAACAATTGGCCAGAAAATGTTCATGATGTCGTCTGTATACCCAGGCTTTTCCATCTGCATGTCGAAGCAGAAATCTGGATTCATCACTGAACACCATGTTTCTCCATTTTTGTATGGACCATACTCTTGTAATTATGACACCACTAGTAGTCGACAATGTTACGGCATAAGAATCGCTCCTCTAACTGGCCGCCTTGCTCAGATACCTGCCTCCTGTAGTTGGTTTTTGACAGTCTGGTCGGAAAATCTATGCATTCCTAGTACTGCAAATGTTATAGAGGCTGCAGTGGTGAACCTGTCATGTAAATGGCAGACTGAGATTCGCTGGCTTCCAAATGTCCAGTAGCATTGTTCCGTTATGCCTCGGTAAGTCTAGGTATAACTTCAGATGTGTCTACAGCGAACACCAACATGCAAGCTGAGAACCCTCCGCTTTTATAGCCACATCTCGGCATGTTGCACGTGCACGCAAGTATTGCAAGTCTTAAGCAAATGATGTTAATTTTGGGAATATTCATGTGTTCTGGCATACGTCATGCGTTTTCAATCCTGACAATGTGACACTCTGTCAGCAAAATATGTTTAAATAAAATACAGTTAAGAGATTGAAGAAAAAAATATATGCAATACTATATATATATATATATATATATATATATATATATATATATATATATATATATATATATATATATATGTATGTGTGTGTGTGTATATATATATATATATATATATATACACACACACACACATACAGTACTGTGCAAAAGTTTTAGGCAGGTGTGAAAAAATGCTGTAAAGTAAGAATGCTTTCAAAAATAGACATGTTAATAGATTATATTTATCAATTAACTAAATGCAAAGTGAGTGAACAGAAGAAAAATCTAAATCAAATCCATATTTGGTGTGACCACCCTTTGCCTTCAAAACAGCATCAGTTCTTCTAGGTACACTTGCACAAAGTCAGGGATTTTGTAGGCATATAGTCAGGTGTATGATTAAACAATTATACCAAACAGGTGCTAATGATCATCAATTCAATATGTAGGTTGAAACACAATCATTAACTGAAACAGAAACAGCTGTGTAGGAAGAATAAAACTGGGTGAGGAACAGCCAACAAGGTGAGGTTGCTGAAGACAGTTTACTGTCAAAAGTCATACACCATGGCAGGACTGAGCACAGCAACAAGACACAAGGTAGTTATACTGCATCAGCAAGGTCTCTCCCAGGCAGAAATTTCAAGGCAGACAGGGGTTTCCAGATGTGCTGTCCAAGCTCTTTTGAAGTACAAAGAAAAGGGCAACTTTGAGGACCGTAGACTCAGTGGTCGGCCAAGGAAACTTAATGCAGCAGATGTAAGACACATCATGCTTGCTTCCCTTCGCAATCGGAAGATGTCCAGCAATGCCATCAGCTCAGAATTGGCAGAAAACAGTGGGACCCTGGTACACCCATCTACTGTCCGGAGAAGTCTGGTCAGAAGTGGCCTTCATGGAAGACTTGTGGCCAAAAAGCCATACCTCCGACGTGGAAACAAGGCCAAGTGACTCAACTATGCACGAAAACACAGGAACTGGGGTACAGAAAAATGGCAGCAGGTGCTCTGGACTGATGAGTCAAAATTTGAAATATTTGGCTGTAGCAGAAGGCAGTTTGTTCGCGAAGGGCTGGAGAGCGGTACACGAATGAGTGTCTGCAGGCAACAGTGAAGCATGGTGGAGGTTCCTTGCAAGTTTGGTGCTGCATTTCTGCAAATGGAGTTGGGGATTTGGTCAGCATTAATGGTCTCCTCAATGCTGAGAAGTACAGGAAGATACTTTTCCATCGTGCAATACCATCAGGGAGACATCTGATTGGCCCCAAATTTATTCTGCAGCATGACGACGACCCCAAACATGCAGCGGAAGTCATTAAGAACTATCTTCTGCGTAAAGAACAAGGAGTCCTGGAAGTGATGGTATGGCCCCCACAGAGCCCTGATCTCAACATCTTCGAGTCTGTCTGGGATTACATGAAGAGAGAGAAGTAACTGAGGCTGCGTAAATCCACAGAAGAACTGTGGTTAGTTCTCCAAGATGTTTGGGCCAACCTACCTGCTGAGTTCCTTCAAAAACTGTGTGCAAGTGTACCTAGTAGAATTGATGCTGTTTTGAAGGCAAAGGGTGGTCACACCAAATATTGATTTGATTTAGATTTTTCTTCTATTCACTGACTTTGCATTTTGTTAATTGATCAATATAATCTATTAACATGTCTATTTTTGAAAGCATTCTTACTTTACAGCATTTATTCACAAAAAAAAAATTCTCAAACAAATTATAGAAAAAATCTTTTGTAGCAAAAGTTTTGCTTTTGTGTAGGAAAAAAAATACAAGAAATGTCTACAATTATTTATTTCTGCAAATTTTTTTGCAAAACTCCACAACCGGGAGTTTACAGTAACATACGACCTGCTTTCAGAATTTCAACAGCTGATTAGCAGGTAGAATGTAAATGTTCAAACAGTTTTGTAATTAGTTATACAATGAAGGCACTGATGTGTGTGTCAAATGGGAAGACCCTTAACTTTCAACAGTGAACGCGTACAGTAAATAAAGACTGCTTTACACATTCGAAATGGCAGGCTAACCTAATACACTCATTCATACTACTTTATTATTTCATTTTCATGAAATAGTGTTTATATTACAGTACTTAGTGCTGAAAGACATACAAATATAATTCTGTACCCCAAGAGAAATGATGAGTTCAGATTGATTGACACCTTTGGTATGAAAACAACTGGACGGCGTCACAATATGCTGGGTGATGATGCTTTGATGCGATGTGCTTGGTGTGAAAAGACTTTAACCGAAAAAATAATTTCATAGTATATAGAAAGCAAAAGCACTGAAAAAAAAAAAACATTTATACCAAACATGAAAATAGATTAAAAAAAAATAAGCACCGAAAAACAAATAAAAACCAAAAAACAGAAGCCCTAGATGTACTCTGTGGTGTATGCCCTTAGTATGTTTGTAACTGCATCACAAAAAAGAAAAATCAACCAATATCACTCCACCAGTTTTATTTGTAACAGAACGTCATTAAAAGTATAAAAATAACATTTTAATTGGACAATGGGCAAGTTAAAACTTCCCAGAAAATGATACTAGCACCTTGGAGATGTCTGGTATATTTGCAGGCCATTAGGAACCCAATTAATCATTAACACAATGGCCAAAATTTGTTTTAAAAATGCTATTTTGTATAATCATTTTATAGAGAAGCTCTTAAGCAACATTGCTATAATGGAGGACCTATGTTTTGTAGAACGTTCATATGTAAAGGATGCATAAAAAAATTAAGTTAAAATAAAAACAAATGAAGATTGTTTCTGGCTGTGTATGGTGAGGAATGTTTTTTCAACAATGATTTAAATATTTTAACAGTTAACACCGCTACAGGTTGCAATAGAAGCCTATTATGATATGCTTTCGTACACAGACTGTATAAAATCTAAAATATTTATTATTCTCTGGGACAAATCTCTCTTTTTATTGGTTAATATGTATGCAAATGCATAATTGTTTAATATAATGTTAAATTGATGTACACTATCTGTTTATAACAAATCAGTTGTAGTCCTTTAACTTTAAACCACAGAGCTGTTCTTTATTTTGATGTGCATGCTGGCATTAGACAGATATGCTGTCAGTTGGTACCAAAAGGGTGGAGTATTGTGGCAGCAGGCAGTCTGTGCTGTGCAGCCTCCCTGAGAATCAGATTGCAGAGCAAAAACAATGGTCCAATTACATTACTACTACATGGATGCATTTATCAATTACATTAAGCGGATGAGCTGACCTCCAGTGCTGGGTTCCCCAAAGAATGTTTGCAGCTGCGAGTAACTTAAATCTCATTCTGCACTTCAGCGTATCGCATACTATTGGGATCAGAGTGCTCTGTCATGCTTGTGGGAGCCAGAGGTCTAAGGAAAGCATGTTGCCTGGCCGGCGGGAACTCTGTCCCCTGGTGGAGGGCTCTTTGCTGAGTCCCCCAGAAAGTAGTGAGTTGTAGCTAAAGTTTAGTCAACAGCTGGAGACAATGCGTACATTGAAAATCCACCAAAATAAATGTGTAATTTAGTTGTTTTGGGTCTACTTAAGCAATCCCATATATAAATGGATCTATGTTTTTTGTAAATCTGTAAGACTTCAGGTGTAAATGCAAGGCACGGTTAAGATGCTTTTACATTTCTTACTGTACATCAGCATTAAAAAAAATAATAATAATAATTGTAAGTGCATAAAAAGATCAAATTAAAGGCCCCATGTGTTAGAAGATGTGCATATTTGTGTACTGTGGTGGCTTTGAGAAATTTGGTACAGGCATCAAATAAGTGTATTCTCTTTGGCATTACCAATTGGATCTACATTTTGTCCTATTCCTTCTCATGTAATCTTTTAGTGAAGTGTTTAATGGGAAATGTTTGTAAAGAAGCCAAACTAGAGGTTGCAAACGAAAATTGTTTCAGACTGTTATTGTGCACATTTTTGTTGAAGGCCAGGTTTTCAGGGTGAGCTTATCCATATAGCCTCAATATAAGAGTCCTGACAAGAATGTAGTAATCCATAATAATGTTGGACAACAACAGTTTGGGAAATAAAAAAAAACCTATTGACTGTGTTCTTACCAACAAGGCCTTCAACTGAAGTACCAGAGGATTGGTAAATGGAGGCTTGACCTCAAGAAGAGGTACGTTCTTGAAACACAGCTGGGATTCTTTGTAGCGGAAATTAAAATGTTTCTCTGAATAGGCACCTCTATTAGTAAGTAAAGAATTTAGCCATCATTTTCTTCCCTTGATTTCAGTTTGTTTGAGTGAATTGATAATAATTCCTTTTAACTGTTACCATAGTGAAAACAGCAAAGCAGAGAGGAAGGATCAGCCTTTCCAAAGAGCAAAACCATTTGTGTTACCTTGATGGAATTCCTGTAAAAAATAAGTAAATAAGCAAGCAAGATGTGTAGTATTTTATTCTCAAACCCATACATTGTCAACTTCTTGAAAAGCCTATGCTTTCACATTGAATGTTGTTGAATGATGATTACAAAGAGAATAATTTTTTAATTTATATTTATTTTTCATGCTGTGCGGTGACAAAAATTCATAGAACCAGAGTTTCTACAAATTGCAGAGAACAGGTTTTAATAGGCTGTTCCCTTCAGGGTCTTGTATCTGCAATTAAAAAAAAATAAATAAATAATTAAATATTTAATCCCTAAAGATTTTTTTTTTCAACTAGTAACAATAAAAAAGTGGTTAGGTACAATAATAGACAATTGACATATACCGGCTAGTGCAAATACAATTCTTTATCCTGTCTTTCATTTTCATTCCTAATAGCTCTCGGTCTCAGATCAGGTGACACAGGTTGAATCATCAGTAAAGAAAATAATGAGTTATGGCAAAGATGCAGCTCTCCTTTCTTGTAAAGGTAAAGTAAATGTTTCTGTTGTTGGGGGAGGGGGTTAGTGGTAAATTGTGTGTTTCAAACAAGTCTTATTTGGTAATAAAAATACTATTAACTAAAAGGCTTAACTGTAGATTGTGTGTGTCCCTTAAGTAGCTGCCAGTCTGTTTTTCACTCAACAGTTTCCTTCAGTTTTTTTTTTTTTTTTTTTTTTTTAAGTCATCTCCAATTTTTTACCCTGGTTTTCTCCCCAATTATTATCTGGGTCCATGGCTCACTGCTTGCAACCCCCCTGTGTCCTCTGAAACGTGCTCTTTTGCATTGTGGATCCACAGCAAGGCCACCAGACCTGTAGTGCTGGAGGACAACACAGCTCTGGAGGCTCCACTGCAGAAGCACAGGTGCCCTGTCAGCCACAGGGGTTGATGGTGAGCAGTGAGCCATGGATGCCCCTGCTGACCTAAGCCCTCGCTACCCGGGCAGTGCCTGGCCAATTCTACTCTGCCCCATAGGAACTCCCATTCACGGTCGGCAGTGACGTAGCCTGGACTTGAACCTGTGATCCCCAGGCTATAGGGCAAATCCTTCAGTTTATGCTTGGATATATTGTGAAAAGTGTTGAATTTAAATCAAAGGAAGTAATGTTAAAACTACAATGCATTAGTAAGACCTCATCTTGAATATTGTGTTCAGTTCTGGTCACCTCGCTACAAAAAGGACACTGCTGCTCTAGAAAGAGTGCAAAGAAGAGCAACCAGAATTATTCAGGGTTTAAAAGGCATGTTCTCTGCAGACAGGCTAAAATAATTGAATCTATTCAGTCTTGAATAAAGACAACTACGCGGCGACGTGATTCATGCATTCAAAATTCTAAAAGGTATTGACAATGTCTAACCAAGGGACTTTTTCGACCTGAAAAAAGAAACAAGGACCAGGGGTCACAAATAGAGATTAGACAAAGGGGCATTCAGAATAGAAAATAGGAAACACGTTTTTTTTTACACAGAGAGTTGTGGGAGTCTGGAACCAACTGCCCAGTAATGATGTTGAAGCTGACACCCTGGGATCTATCAAGAAGCTGCTTGATGAGATTCTGGGATCAATAAGCTACTAACAACCAAACAACCAAGATGGGCTGAATGGCCTCCTCTCGTTTGTAAACATTGTCTTTTATATTATATACTGTGTATATATATATATATATATATATATATATATATATATATATATATATATATATATATATATATATATATATATATATATATATATATATATATATATATATATATATATATATATATATATATATATATATATATATATATATATATATATATATATATATATATATATATATACACACAGTACCTATAGAGTCTACAACCCCTTTCAAAATTTTTACCTTTTCCTTATAGCCTGGAATTAAAATGCGTTCAATTTATTTATTTATTTTTCCATTTATCTACACATCCTACCTCACAATTTCCAAGTGAAATATTCTAGAAAATTAGTTAAAAATAAAAACTGAAATAGCTTGGCTGGATAAGTGTCCACCCCCTTGTAATAGCGATCCTAAATTAGCTCAGATGTAACCATTTGCCTTCAAAATCACACACCAAGTTAAGTGGCCTCCATCTGTGTTAAATTGTACTGATTCACATGATTTCAGGATGAATGCAGCAGTTCCTGTTGGTTCTGTCTACTGGGTAGTGCATTTCAAAGCAAAGACTCAACCAGGAGCACCAAGGCGCTTCCAAAAGAAATCCAGGACAAAGTTGTTGGGAGGCACAGATCAGGGGATGGGTGTAAAAAAAATATCAAAGGCCTTGAATATCCCTTGGAGCACGGTCAAGACGATTATTAAGAAGTGGAAGGTGTATGGCACCTCCAAGACCCTGCCTAGATCAGGCTGTCCCTCCAAACTGGATGACCGAGCAAGGAGGAGTCTGGTCAGAGAGGCTACAAGAGGTCAATGGTAACTTTGCAAGAGCTACGGGCTTTTATGGCCAAGACTGGTCAAAGTGTGCTTGTGACAACAATATCCCAGTCACTCCACAAATCTGGCCTGTATGGTAGGGTGGCAAGAAGGAAGCCATTACTCAAGAAAGCCCACCTTGAATCCCATTTTGAAGTATTCAAAAAAACTCGGGAGATTCTGTAGTTATGTGGCAAAAAGTTTTGTGGTCTGAGGAAACTGAAATGGAACTTTTTGGCCTAAATGCAAAGCGTTATGTTTGGAGCAAACCCAACACAGTGCATCACCCAAAGAACACCATCCCTACTGTGAAGCATGGTGGTGGCAGCATCATGTTATGGGGCTGTTTCTCATTGGCAGGGACTGGGGCACTTGTCAGGATAGAAGGGAAAAGGAATGGAGCAAAGTACAGAATAGTTCTTCAGGAAAACCTGCTGCCTTCTACAAGAAAGCTGAAACTGGGACGGAAGTTCACCTTTCAGCATGACAACGACCCAAAGCACACAGCCAAAGCTACACTGGAGTGGCTAAGGAACAAAAAGGTAAATGTCCTTGATTGGCCCAGTCAGAGCCCCAACCTCAGTCCTATCAAATTTGTGGCATGACTTGAAGTTTGCTGTCCATCAACGCTCCCCAAGGAACATGACAGAGCTTGAACAGTTTTGAAAAGAAGAATGGTCAAATATTGCCAAATCTAGGTGTTGCCAGAGACCTAGCCCAACAGACTCACAGATGTAGAGGTGCTTCCACCAAGTATTAACTCGGGTGGAGACTTATCCAATTATGATCTTTGTTTTGTGTTTTCAATTTATATATTTTTTCTCAATAAACTTTTTTTCACCTTAACGGTGTGGAGTATGGTGTGTAGATAAACGGGGAAAAAAAATCCTCATTTAAATGCATGAAACTCTGAGGCACTGACACAACAAAATGTGAAAAAAGTTCAAG
This sequence comes from Polyodon spathula, assembly GCF_017654505.1. NCBI lineage: Eukaryota > Metazoa > Chordata > Actinopteri > Acipenseriformes > Polyodontidae > Polyodon > Polyodon spathula. The sequence continues at coordinate 70,232,479 of NC_054538.1, read as the reverse complement.
GGGGTGTAGACTTTCTATAGGCAGTGTGTGTGTGTGTGTGTGTGTGTGTGTGTGTATATATATATATATATATATATATATATATATATATATAATCTGTACATATGTGATGACTATTGTGTTCCTTAGGTAGACCCAGTTCAAGTCTTTTAATTGTAGATGGTACTTGGAACAAATCATTCCTCTATACTTGTGTGAAATTGTCATTTTGTTTGGACTTCAAATGTGTCTGTGGAGTTTGCCCTTGGGATAGGGTCCACAGTGTCAGTTCTGTCCATATTTGGTGGCTGAGCAAGGAGAACCAGGTGGTGCTGTAAAGCATAGCACAGTGAAGCGTGGACAGATCCCATCCTGACATTTGCCATCCCCTACTGCTGGAGGGAAGAGAAAAATCTGTTTTTCCATATGCTTCTGATTTATTTTTTGCCTGCAGTTTTGACCAGATGGCCCTATGAACATTGCTTACCTTAAGTTGCTGTTCCAGATGTAATATTTATCCATCGACATTCACATTTAACTGATTTTTCCCAAGAACACAGTATTAACGAATACAGGTCATTTTGTTTTTTTTGTGTTTTTTTTTTTTTTTTTTTTCTGATAAACTCTGTATTTGTTGAATGCTAGCTTTTTGGACATTGATTTAAGCCATACAGACAAACACTTTTTTTTTTCTTTTTCTTTAAGATATTATGATTTCTATATAAGGTCAACATCACATTCTAAAACAACTAAGTTGTGCATGTGTGTGAATAACAGATTTGCTAATCCAAACCAGTTGGGACCAGACCCTTTTCAGGTTATGGATTTTTGTTCAGAGTTCTAATTAGAATCTGTACCATACTTATATCTGTCTGTCTAGCTATCTATCTATTATTCCCCCAGCTTGTGGTAATAAACCTTTGAGGGAAGTTTGCTTTCTACAGCTTCTATCCACTTCATTTCGTTATGTTTGGGGCTCACCAGAGCAGCAAAACTGTAGTTTGACTTCTGAAAAGCTCAGCAGAGTAAGTAAAAACAAGTAGCTTTCAAATTGTACCGTATTACTTTGAATTAGCGCCGCTGCGTTTATTTTAAGTTGTTACACGGCTGCGGCACTAAATTGAGGGCAGCGTTTATCACTGCACTATTTTATAGCCTCCGATCTGCAGCACTATTGTGTGTTTTGGGGGCTTGAATACAGGACATTTATTGACAGTTAACGACAGCCTATTGGGTGGGTGTTGGGAGGTCAGGGGAGTACTGTACCAGCGAATCAGGAGTGTGTATTGGTTGTTATGGGGCGGGAGAAGAATAGCAGAGAAAACGGTAGTTGGAGTGTCATGCAGTTGTTTTTCTTAACGAAAAAGATTACCTTTTGAATATTGGTTTGATTTCTGTTATAACTAAAATATACCCTACTCAGTTATTTATTTATTTATTTTATCTCTGTAATTTATGTGCTTGATTGTAATTTATCTGTAAGAGAAACCAAAACTAAGTCTTCTCAGATAGTAAGCTTGTTTTTTTTTTTTTAAATATGTTTGTACAGGACTGAGAAATTCCAATTGAACAAAAAACAAAACAAATATCTGTCAGCTGTAAATTCCTCTGAGTTTGTTTTCACCATCCAAGCTGAGGACAAGGTAAACAGACAGCGCTTGTTTTATCACGGGATGCACCGAATCCAGGATTCGGTTTCAGATTCGGCCTGAATACCTACATTTGAGCAAGGTTCGTATTAGGCAGAATACTTAAGATTCGGTATAGATTTTCTAACGCAAATGATTGGAATTCGTGTTTTATTTGTGCATTGAACTTGAGGAAACATTTATTTAAATAGGTAATGCGTGCGTCTCGCATGTGATGTTGAGGCTACTCACCCAGTAGCGAGAGTGCCGTTATTCCAGCCAAATGTGCCCTGTTTTGAACGCATCAAGGTGGTTAGTGTTATCTTTGGTGGTTTGGTTATTTTTTTGGCTATTTTTATCAAGCGTGTTTTTTTTTTTTTTTTTTTTTTTTTAATATTATTCTTTCCTATTACGTCATCTCCAGCGCAGAAATTAAATCACCACGCTGTAGTATATCACATCCTCCACCCGTCTATTTTCTGGAGCACTGCATCCAATGCAATTACGGATCACACTAATGCTCAGTATTTGTCACCAATTTAAGAACTGTATCGGTACATTGTTTTAAAATGTATTTTTAAAGACTATTTGCCGACAGTTTTGAACAATTGTATTGTACACTACATTCTGAATATTAGCTAAAAAAAATAAAATGCAATACCAGAACCTCTGTTTATTTAAGTGGTGAGTAACAGTACCTACCAGTGTTTTATTTTAAATGTGTAGCACTTATTTATGGTTTTGTAATACATAATAAATCTTAAATGCAAGGGCAGTCGTTCACTCCAATCCCCGGGTCTGTGACCTATGTACAAAACAGCTTTAAACTCGTGTTTATGGCCACAATCGTAGCATGCAGTTCTGTCAAAACGTGTTATCCTTAAAGCAGTACTGCAGTTTGTAATAGAAGTACTAATGTTCCCCTTGCATCATAAGGATGACTGAATCAGACAGTTGTGCAGTAGATTTGACTACATTTAAATTTACGCACTATTCAGAGACTCGGACTCTGAACGTACCATCAAAACTGGTATGCAGGGAATCGGACACTGATTTATTTGTTCTTAGTGCTTATTCAAAAGAAAGACCGAAAATAGATCTCTTGATTGATGCCCAGCCACCGAAATTAGAGCGGTCCGGCACTGTATAACCATTTTCACGATGGTACTTTCCTTTCTTGTAACGGTAAAGTAAACCGTTCTGTATTTTGACATTTCTATTGTGGGGGAGGGGCTAGCGGTAAATTGTGTAAGTTTCAAACTGAAATCATATTTCCATTCGGTAATAAAAATACTACTATTAAAGGCTGAAAACTGTAGATTGTGCGCATCCCGTGTTAGTAGCTGCCAGTCTGTTTTTCATTCAGCACTTTTCTTAAGTTTTCTGTTGTTTCTAGACCTTTTTGTAGATTCTGTATTCGGTTCGGTATTCGGCCGAATCTTTTGAGATGGATTCGTCTCACAAGGACGGCCGAAGTGGGCGGTGTCAGAACCAGGAAATGAATACACAAAACAGGTCGGATGAAATGATGATGGCGATTGCTTGCGCCGGTTTATTGTAAATAAAAGGTTTAACAACCACAAAAACAGAAACACGGCACTACGCCAAAATAAGAGACAAACAAAAACGGACTATACTTAACAAAACGGTGCACGGACAGACACACTGACAAACACAGTGAGTTTCTAAATAAACAAGTATCGTGCTGGTCCCACCAGCACGCAATTGTTGTAAATAGTTTATCCTCCTCTCTCCCGTTCTCCACTTACCGAACACCCAACCGCGAGTATGTAAAAACGTGCATCTATATATACTGTTGTGCTGGGATTCAATTACTAATTAATTAATTCACTTGAATCCCAGCACGTGAATTAATTATGTGCAACCTCGTGCTCACATATTAACTACTTTAAATGTACGTGAAGTGATGTACAATCCCGTGCCTAAATACAAATATACATTTTAAACACTCGTGTTACAGACCCATTTATATCCCGTGTACCAATTACTATACACCAGCATTTAACAAACCACACGCAACATAACAGGTAATATACACAGGGGCGGGCACTTTGTCACAATTCGGTATTCAGCCGAGCCCCAAAAACTTGGATTCGGTGTATTCCTAGTTTTATCCCATGCTGTGTTGTCACTGAACTTTTGAGAGCGGCGTTTATTCGAGGGCGGCGTCTCTTAAAAAGCTGATATCAGATTGAGGCGTTAATTATAAATACTACTGTAACTGATTTTTCCCTATAAAACCCTATTCTTAATTATGTGATTACAGGATAGAACTGATGACAGTACTATACTGTACATAGTCACTATTGTAGTGACAGTACTATCCTGTAATCCCTATTATTACAACAGATCGCGCCGATATTTCGGATTTACAGGCGAGATATGACGTAAATGCAATGAACACTTTTAAAAATTACCTGACGGTTTCAAAGTGCTTTGAAAGTTCAAGTAGACAATTTTCAAATAGAAAGCTTATTTGTTGGGGGAAAAAAGCCCTCTCGATTTATCGTTGTGTCATAAGCTGAAAGGCAGCAGCAAAATAATACCGCACTATAAGGAAAACCATCTTTGATCTCGCCATTCTCAGATCATACTTGGCAGAGATTAGTGAACTGTGACCGGTTGAAACGATCCCTCACCACTACCAAGATAGTGAGAAAAAATAAAGATAACGACGCAGTGTCTGTTGCAGTGCCACCCAACTTCCATTCACGTGAAACTCGAAGTTACAGCCTCCATTGCATTTTTAACAACTCAAGTCAGCGTGAAATTGATGTTAGCCAAAAGAAACAGCCAAGATGCTAACCGACAACGCCTAATTTATTATTATTTTTTTTTTTTTAAAGTGTGTTTTTTTTTTTGAGAGGGCTCTATCGCTATTATAAAACAGTTTATTTCTTTATTTTCTCTTTAAAAAAAAAAAAACAAAAAAAAAACATCTTTAAAAACTATATTTACCTTGAACTTCTGATATTTTGGCGGGTAACCTTACGCTGAGGAAAATAGTCCCAAACAGAATTAGAATAGAAAAATGACACACACGTAGAGAAGACAGTTTTTGTTACGATGATGATATTGCCAGGTATATTAACTGTAGAATTGTTGAATGGAGTCGGACTGACTGGTGCGAAAGAATTGAAACAGGTTTGGCAGTTTTACTGGCTGGTTTTGAGGGAGGGCGTTGTTTGGAACGCGCTGATGACAGAATTGTGAACCAATCGTGTCTTTCCTGTTATTTTTACTCTCCAGTAGGTGTGAATTGAGCCTTCTTTACAGACCTGTCACAGACATATGATTTTGCTTGTCTCAAGACCAGTTTTCAGAAAATATGTTTAAGTAGCTTTTTATGTTATCAGATTAGTTGTAGATTATAATGTCTTTATATGCGGATTAATTTAAAATTTACTTAACAGTTAAGCTCTTCAACGTTCCAGCAGACATCAATCCAAAATAGAAGCCCGCTAGTTCTAGAAGCTGATAAAAGCTGATATTACAGTGTAATAACAGGAAAGAAAACCTACGTATTGCTTGCAAGAGTATGCAGGTTCAGTATTATTGGTTTAATGGGTTATTTTAGTTGTTAAGAGAACATTTTTCAAATCATACATCAAGAAAATATGGCTTTCGGTGCCAATTAATCCCAAAAGAGTTTACATTGATGTGCATTATTCGTTAATATTTAAGACCGTGAAATGTCATTTTCTAAATGCAACAACTACAACATTAAGAAAGCTTGCCCTACTGTACCCAGATAAGTTCTTCACTATGCATCACAACACTTGACCACTGAATCCGATGTCTTTGAGAAACCAGGTTGTGGAGTGTGCCACACATCCTTGACAACCCACCTCCACTGGATAAAAATGCACGTATCAATGCCCCGGAAGCAGCTTGTTACGGATTCAAGCTTCTCTAGATTGAACCGTCGTCCCAAATGTTTCTTTCTCCGTTCTGCAATCTGGCTCATGGTGTGCCTCAATCAACAGAAATATAGTTAAACAAAATAAACAGAAATGTGAAACCTTCATGCAGTCGTGGCTGTTTGTTATTTCATCGGCTTACGTACAGCTGTCATGCATTTTGTCTCTCTCTACCCGGGTCAAAGCATGTTGACACACATCCTGAGGTGGGTCGCTGGGACCCAGGTACGTGGTTTCACACTACGCGGGATTGTCACCCGGGTAGCCAAAACATGGGTCGGGACCCAGGGAGGAGTGCAAGTGTGAAAGGGGCTTTAGATTGAATAAGAGTTAGCAGAACTGTCAACTTTGCAATCATTAGCCTAGTTTGTATCAGATAACACAGCAGCAGTTAAACAAGTGCCACTCAGATTATACAGCAGCACAGAACACATACAGTTGAGATTAAGGTAGTGGATTCAGAATAAGATGGTGGATCCAGAATAAGACAGTAGATTCTGTAAGAGTGCCAGAATTTACAACAGATGAAACAGGGGTATGAATTGCAGCTCAGACAAATGGGCTATGAACAGTTTTAAGCTCTTGCTTGTTCATTCAGGGTGAAGTTTTTTATTTTTTATTTTAAAAGGCTTAGTAAAACTCTTCATTTCACAGTAAGTTGCTTTAAGTTAAAATATGACATTAATAGAGGGCTAGAGAACAATGCCCTTGTGCATGTAGATATTAGACCATATTTGAATATCCTGTCTTGTTAATGCTTTCATATAAATTGAGATAATTGGTAAAATATTTACAGTATATGTCACAGGTTATGAACACGTGTGGTTGGGCTCAACAGAAAAGCGAACTATAGTCAAAGTTAACCTGTATGGTATACACAAATTTGGATTGACAGATCTTTATGCAAGCTTTTAAAATGGCCTTTTTGCACAGCTGGCCTTGAAGTTGTGAAAATATTTGCCATCTGTCATTTTGGAAACACATATGACAGTAGTTCCATCCAGATGCTGTACAGGCTTTTCCCCAGTTACTTTGTCGTAATGCATCTTTGACCTTTTTAAGCTGTCATTAAAGAGGAAAATAACCTTTTATAATGTAATATGTTGAGCAGAGTTTGATTTTAAGGGATTTTTTTTCTGACTGTCCCTCGAACAAGTGCCATTCCACAGAGGGGAAACTAGATTTTTGCCATAATGTTATCCTTTCTGTCCGACTGTGAAACCTGTTTATCAGTCGGATAGAAAATTACATAAATATTAGGTTTTCTAAACTTTTTGTTTTTAATCACGGTTGTCGTGTTTTGTTGTTTTTTTTCCCCCAATCGTAGCTTACAGCATAGTAGTAGTTTCTGCATGCGAGTTGTATTGTATTATTTGTAGTTAAAATAATATAGGCTACTTTTTGATTACTAAAAAAAAAAGCTATACTAATAACATCGATCATCTCACATTTAAAATATTCTAATAAACTTTACTGTGATAATGTGATTGCAGAGTTTTGCTTTTGTTGTCGTTGTTCCGATATATATATATATATATATATATATATATATATATATATATATATATATATATATATATATATATATGGTTGTTGCATCATTAAAAAAACTTAACTTACACTTGATCACATATGTGCTTACAAGAATAAGTGTTTGTCACTGTTGTTCCATAGTTAAGGAATATACAACATAAATGTTTTTCCACTTATCGCAAGTAAAACTGGACATGTACTGTGTCAGACATTTTATATTTTAAAACCTACATACTATATGAAAATCTATCTATGGGAAACTGAAGTCGTACAAAATGATTATTGTAAAATTGTGGAACTTTTGATTTTTTTTTTCTAAAGACCTTGAAATAAAAAAGATTGAATATCTCGAAACTGTTTGGAATATACATTACTGTTCTTCGTCTGAATGATTTATTTATTTAACCCAGCTTGTTATGGTATAATAAAGATCTGCAACGGTATTGGTTGTTACAGAGCTGTGTATCAGGTGCACCCAGGATGTAGTCTCATCCATCAACGGGGAAATGTGCTAATAAAGGTCAGTGAAGTACAATCTCGTTTCTATGTCGCATACATTGCACCCACCAAACTAAGGAACATGCTGTCACAACCAACCCATTGAAGAGTATTGGGAGCTGAAACAAGTATTTTAAGCAAACCAGTTTCTCACATAAAAGAATAATCAACATTGTTTCACAGGATTGTTATTATTTTTTGGGCGTTACGCACACTGAAAACACAGCGTGGCGGCGTGATCACGGTGTCATTTTTCCAGGTAACAACATAATGACCCATTACGAGCAACAGCGCTGACGAGAACGCTGGTACCTAATACAGTAACAAAGGTCCAAGAAATGATGAACTGTATGAAAATAATTATAAAACCCCTAAACCAAAAATGTATTATTCAACGTTAACATGACGAACATGGGGTTTCCATGCGGGTCAATTTACACGTGAAATGGCGATGTGCGTGAATGTTTGGGAGAATTACACTGGTAAATTAGGTTTGTGGCCGTAAAAAACGGACAAAGAGGGATAGGGTAAGTCTCATTTTCTCGTGTAAATGACAAAACACGGAAAAAACATGCCCAGTTTCACATGGAAACCCGCATTTCAAGATGGCAGAAAGTAAGTGGCTGATGGGTGATTTTATGGTTAGCAGTGGTGTAGTTCACCTTAATGATAATGCAGGCAGCTTTTTTTTGTGTTTTTCTGTGTCTTGTCTGCCATGTTGTATATCTTTTGTGGGTTTACAGTTGTGTAAAAAACCACTTGCCATAAACTGCGTTATGCCCTTGTTATAGTATTAATGCAGCTGTTTGAGAATAACCTTGCTGCTTAAATGTCTAACTGAATTAATTCCCATGCTTTTTTGATCCCAGCTATGTCCAAGGACAACGTGTGTCTTCCTTCCACGTTAGTAAATGTAGTTGGTGAACTGGATGTCATGAGCTAGCTCGATCGCCCAAAACAGCACAACAACATCCAACAAGCTGTTGATGCTCTCTCAGAACTGAGCAAATAAAATTGCAAATGAACGTTAACTGTGTTTTGTTTGTTTGCATCATTAATATTTGACACAACAGTAAATCCAACATTACAGGGGCATATTGTAAAATTGTTCACATTCTTTTTTCAGACACATCATCAAAAATAATAAAAATCCGAGAGGACGCTACAGAGGGCAGTGATCTTTTGAAGGGGAAAACTCCAGTCATCAGCACATTAGTACCTGTGAAAGGCATAAACAATCTGGGAAATACCTGCTTTTTTAATGCCGTTATGCAGGTACATTTTAATGTTATTTTTTGTCTTTCAATAAACAGTTGTTTTAAAAGCACAATTTGTTTTCTGAATTCACTGAAAAAGTATTGATGTTTTGGTGCTTGGTAATCAATTTAACAAACTGGATCAGGTAATTTAAATGGATATGGAATAACCATACAAGAATCCCAAATTGCATTAGCTTAATATTTTTGTGAAGTAGGAAACTTAGCATTCATGGTTCAATACAGATTTTTAATGTTAAAATGTTACAGAACAAACTGCAAAGTTTACAAGAAAAGCATTACATAACTCTACTAAAAAAAAAAAAAAAAAAAAAAAAAAAAAAAAAAAATTGGATACTTCATGATTCATAAATCAACTGGGCAATACATTTCTCGACATTTATTTTTATTCACCAAGGGGAAGAAAAAAAATCCTCTAAGGATTGCAGTGTATCCAGACTGCTCAATGCTGTTTCCCCCAATGCACTACTCTTTAAATTAGGTCTGTTGCTAAAGGGAAGCGTGATGTTCAGAAGAAAAAAATCTTTCCCGAGTAAAAGCTGAACAAAACAACAGTTACCTAGTTGAATTGCATATGATGATAGAATTTTAAATATCCAAAGTAATGTGCTTTTTATGAACATGGGGTTCTGTAGCACTTTAATGAAGCTGGTAACAATCTTTTAATATTTATTTTCAGAATTTGGCACAGACACACTTGCTGAATGACTTGATTTTTGAGATGAAGGAAAAGGGACCCAAGATAAAGATATGTCCACCGCTGGAAACAAACTTGGTACGTGAAGCTTGTAAATTACTTCTGATGGCTGTCAAATTTGAATTGTAGGCTAAGTTAATTTCCTCCTTGACCCGCAAGAGCTCAAAGACCAAGGCAGTGTTCTCTATGGTCCCCTACCAAACTATCGTCAACACAATATGACCAACATTAGAAGAAGCTTTACTGTCTTACGTTGATGTGTAACTATGAGACTCATGCATCCCACATTATTTAAAATTCCTTTACAGGTAGCCATAACATCTCATGAGGTAGGGTTGTATTTTTTTTTCCACAGCTTATTTCACTGCATTTAACGCTCTAAAAATGTAATTTCACGAGTTATTGAAGGAGAAAAAACTTGTCACAACCAAAAGAGATCATTTTCTCTAGAGCAGGGGCTATCAACCAGGGGTGCTCCTAAAGTTTGGTTCGTATACTTAGCATCAAAAGAAAGTTATCACTATTATGACACATTTATTTTGTCAGTGGACGGCGACAAAATGTTTTTGGTTTCTTTTTAATCGCTCGATCATTCGTCCTTGACGATGACACACTTAAGTGATTATGACTGAAGCATATGCACTTAATTACCTAATTAGTGACACAGTTGATTGGACACTGGATATGGAGTTATTTCAGATGTTGAATTGGAAGCTTTAATAAAAGCAATAAAGAAAATTACAGGAAAAAAAACAATATGCCACGTCTGTCAAGAGAGCAGCACCTTCGTGTAATTAGCATGTTGGAGGCTGGACTAGGGCAGCGTACTGTGCCTCTCCGTCTTGGGTGCTCACAGCCAGCAATTTCAAACCTGGCGAGATGGTACAACCAGACACACTCTGTCAATGACAGGCCGCGAATTGGGAGACCAAGAGTCACAAGACCTGCCCAAGATCGACAGATCATTTCGCAGCATCTTCGTGATGTCATTTGTTAATCGGAGCAATAAAACTAATCAGCACCTGCTCTAAAACAGAGTTTGTCAATTTTTTCAATCACGTTTAGTAAATTTTATCCAAATATAATTGATGTTTCTTTTGATACTCAAGTATAAGTGATACGATTCTTTTGATGATCAAATATAAGTGATAAGTTTCTTTTGATGCTCCGTATACTCCAACTCTGTGTGACAGGATGGAATTATGTCATCCACGCTGTTGCGACGTGTGGCTTTTTGTGAAGTCGTACAGCCTTTTCTCATGCATCTGTGACCTGAAATCACATAGGGTCGGATATTGCTGAACAATGTCAAGATTTTGTGCATGGTCGGAGTGAAGCTGCACAGCTTTTATTTTTTGGACATATCGCATTTATCTGCGACAAAAGAATGAACCACCCCTTAGAGTCATAGGGGGTACGCAGGAGGACTCAGAAATGCACAAATAAAATGAAAGTGAAAGTCTTGAATTGATTTTATTAACAGTATTATATATTATCTCTAAATCGTTCTGCATAAATAATACATTTTTATTTAGCAGCTCAAAGTGAACTGAAGATGAAAAAAAGTAAAACACAGAATCTGTCACGTCCAGTATAAATGCCCTGGTAAACATAAATGATGATCTCAATACTCCATACTTTTGACGTTTTTTTGTTATTTTGGTATTGGGTGCAGCTGCATTTTAGTTACAGCAATAGCGGCTGGTTGTAATGGATTCGTTTCTTGCTTGCAAAAGAAAAACTGAGAAAGAAAACACAAGAGTACAGAAAGGTCAAAATAGTTTTCTCTTGATATCTTATTTTGATATTGTAAACATATTAAATGGCACACAATTATGCTGAGATGGGAAGTAAATGGTAAAAGTGCAGGCTATTGTGTTTTATTTATAATAACTTTGCTGACTAGAAAGCAAATACGGGTGTTTCTAAAGAGACTCCCAGATGCTCTCTCTTAATTGTGTGCATCCAAAGACATGTAATTATAAGTTTTAAAAATTAAGCCTTGTGGCAGGAAGTCTGAGTGGTGATGTACCCAGACAAGACCCGGAAGCTGACGCAGAGACACAGATACTATTCAAAAATAAAATAAATATTTAAATAAAAACACTGCTCATAGAGTAAAAATATTCATAAGTCATATTCTGCCTTTTATTTCAACTGTGGTATCATTCAGTCGAGTGAAAATTGTAAACGGGTACTTCTGAAAACTCCAGACAGAAGGGATACAGTTTCTTAAAAAGGTTGCAAACCCCTACTCTAGAGTTATTCTACAATAATTGTCCCTATATATTTAAATGCTTATGTGAAAAACAGTAAATGCTAAATTGTAGAATATTTAAAGACACACTATTTTCACCATCAGTGAATTATTAAACAAAATAACAACATAAATACATGTAAAAATAACAACATCCACGTGAAATTTACCTTTCCTATACTGGACCAGAGCAATCTTTAGCAGAAATATTTCAATTCTTTGAAGCAGCTGGTGTCTCTTTTGTTGAAGACTTTTTGAAGAAGTCATGCAGCTCTTTCACACAGTGTGTTCAATCATTTACCGGAAGCAAACTAAACCAGTGACCAGGTTCCTAAATGCAGTGTAACAGTGCCAGTAGTGTGTCACCAAGGCAAAAGTTTGTTATATTTATTTGATATATATATATATATATATATATATATATATATATATATATATATATATATATATATATATATATATATATATATATATATATATATACACACACACACACACACACATACACATAGTGCCTTGTAAAAGTATTCAGACCCCTGACCAATTCTCTCATATTACCGAATTACCGTGGTACATTGAAATTTCGTTCTGTTCGATATTTTATTTTTAAACACTGAAACTCAAATCAATTGTTGTAAGGTGACATTGGTTTTATGTTGGGAAATATTTATAAGAAAAAAAAAACTGAAATATGTCGCTTGCATAAGTATTCAACCCCAGTGCTGTGGAAGCTCCCATTTTGCACCGATGAAAGAAATTGTCCTAACGAGGACACAGTTACCTCACCATTGGCCTCCACCTGTGAACCATTAAAGTTGCTATCACATTTTCTGGATAAAAACCCAACTGTTGAAGGATCATTGGTAAGGCTGTGAATCTGAAGGAAAATGAAGACCAAAGAGCATTCTACAGAAGTTAGAGATAAAGTAATACAAATGCATAGATTAGGGAAAGGGTACAAAATAATATCCAAGTGTTTGGATATCCCAGTTAGCACAGTTGGATCAATAATCAGGAAGTGGAAGCTGCATCACACCATCCAGGCACTGCCAAGAAAAGGCCGTCCCTCAAAACTCAGAGCTCAAATAAGAAGGAGACTTGTGAGAGAAGCCACAGAGAGGCCAACAATCACTTTGAAGGAGCTACAGAGTTCAGTGGATGGGAGAGGAGTAATGGTGCACCAGTCAACCATATCAAGAGCTCTGCATAACACTGGCCTGTATGGGAGGGTGGCAAGAAAGAAGCTGTTACTCAAAAAGTACCATCTGAAAGCACGTCTGGAGTTTGCCAGAAGGCATGAGAGTGACCCAGCTGCGATGTGGGAAAGGGTTTTGTGGTCAGATGAGACCAAGATAGAGCTTTTTGCCCAAAACTCAAAGCGCTATGCAAACCTAACACTGCCCATGTCTCAAGACACACCATCCCTACAGTGAAGTATGGTGGTGGCAACATCATGCTGTGGGGATGGATGCTTCTCATCGGCAGAGACTGGGCATCATGTTACAATTGAAGGAAGAATGGATGGAGCAAAATACAGGAAAATACTGCAAGAGAATCTGCTTCAGTCCGCTAAGAAACTGAAGCTTGGGAGGAAATTCACCATTCAGCAGGACAATGATCCCATGCACAAGGCCAAAGCAACACTGGAGTGGCTCAAGAAAAAAAAGGTGAATGTCCTACAGTGGCCCAGTCAAAGTCCTGGTCTCAATCCCATTGAGACTCTGTGGCACTATTTGAAAATTGCACTCCGCAAGCGTCGTCCAACCAACCTGAACAACCTGGAGTAAATCTGCCAAGAAGAATGGGCCAAAATCACTCCGACACTGTGTGCAAAGCTGGTACATACTTACCCCAAAAGACTTAAAGCTGTTATTGCAGCGAAAGGTGGCTCTACCAAATATTAATGTGTGGGGGTTAAATACTTATGCAAGCAAGGTATTTCAGTTTTTTATTTTTCTTAAAGATATTTCCCAACATAAAACTAATGTCACCTTACAATAATTGATTTTGAGTTCTAGTGTTTTAAAATAAAAAATCAAACAATGAAATTTCAATGTACCATTTGTAATTCAGTAAGATGAGAGAATTGGTCAGGAGTCTGAATACTTTTGCAAGGCACTGTGTGTGTGTGTGTGTGTGTGTGTGTGTGTGTGTGTGTGTGTGTGTGTATAAATATATATATATAATTACACACGCACACACATTATTTTCAGAAATGAGCCTTACTCATGAGTATGGGTATATCAAATGGTCAACCACACAATATTAATGAAAAATGTATGTCTCTTATTCAAATTTAGATGAAAATGACAGTCTGGACATTCACAGCACAATTTTGCCTGAAGTTAGGGTTTGAATATCGTAATGAATCACTTACCTTTTGGAGGAATATATTTATTTTAACTGATTTTTTGAGACCTCATGAAACCTATTAATTAAGCATCAAGTTTCAGAGATATTGCCTCTTAAATTAACTTGAAGTAGAATGACGTCCAACCTACTTGTAGTAACTAAATAGCAATAGACTTTGAGTTTCAATAGTTAAAAAAAAAAGTAAACAATTATATTGAAGTATCATAGCATCCTAGTTTTACTGTCTTTCTTTATTAATGTAACTAATATTTTCTTCATGTGTAGGATCCATTAGTTGTGACTCTCCCAAGCCCTGAGCCTTTGACTTCTGCCATGTTCCTGTTTCTCCACTGCATGAAGGACACAGGGAAAGGGCCAGTTTCTCCCAAACTGCTCTTTAACCAGCTGTGTCACAAGTAAGGAAAAATAATGTGATGTTTGTGAATAGTTATTGAGCTGTGTATTTGTACAACCATATATATATATATTTTCTCTACATTATCTATGTCTTGGCAACTTTTTGTTCCTTAGTGCAGTTGTGTGCAAACTTTTTTATATGACGCCCCCTTTTCTTAGCATACATTTTGTTGCCCCCCCTCCCCGCCGAAGCCCACACTCATTGACGCTTCTGATTTGGCATTTCTGCCGAGCTGCCTTACAATGTGTTTGTTAACTTATATATTTAGCTAAATGTGGACTTTTTTTGGTTAAATCTAGGAGAAAATACGCAATTTACATTAAATCCGGGAAAAAGACACCTGTTAAAACACTAGTGCATTTTTTTTTTTTTTTTACACATGGCTGCCTTACAGTGAGCTTATACTACTTTGAGTTATTTGTTTTCTTTTAATAGTGTTTGTTTTATTGAATTACTTACTGCTGTCTTTTATGGGAATACACCACAGTCTGGTGTTTGCCTATGAAATTGACAATGATTGGTATGTAATAGGGTTTGTTGTATCTTTAATATAAAATAAACTTGATTATACTGCGATTTGTATTTTTAGCAGTATTAGCAATAAAAAGTACGTACATTAGTTTTTTTGTTTGTTTGTTTGTTTTTTAAATCCCACGATATCGTAAAAAGAGAGACAAAACCGAACCAGGTAACTACAGACCAATAAGCCTGCCTTCTATTATATGTAAACTTATGGAAGCTATAATAAGGTCCAAAATGGAAAATTACCTACATGGTAACAGTATCCTGGGAGACAGGCACCATGGTTTTAGGAAAGGGGGCTCATATCTGGTTAACCTGCTTGATTTTCTTTTGCTGTATGTTATTACATGTGCTTTCTTCACTGGTCAGCTAAATAGCATTTACTTCATGAAAAACTCTTTAGAAAAGTGTTTAATTACATATGCCATTAAGTTGTAGGAGATTCAAGGTCACTTAAGACTTGTGTATAGGAAACATCAATGCCCAGAAGGAACATAATGGGCAAAATTTCATGACTGTGTCATTGTGTACCATCGCCATTCAGCATTTTTCTTTTCTTTGTAGTTCACCTGTTACTTATTGAGCTTGGCTTTTGACATCCTATGATACAGTGGCTTGCAAAAGTATTGACCCCCCTTGGCATTTTTCCTATTTTGTTGCCTTACAACCTGGAATTAAAATGGATTTTTATTTGGATTTCATGTAATGGACATACACAAAATAGTCCAAATTGGTGAAGTGAAATGAAAAAAATATCTTGTTTAAAAAAATTCTAAAAAATAAATAACGGAAAAGTGGTGCATGCATATGTATTCACCCCCTTTGCTATTAAGCCTCTAAATAAGATCTGGTGCAACCAATTACCTTCAGAAGTCACATAATTAGTTAAATAAAGTTCACCTGTGTGCAATCTAAGTGTCACATGATATGTCACATGATCTCAGTATATATACACCTGTTCTGAAAGGCCCCAGAGTCTGCAACACCACTAAGCAAGGGGCACCACCAAGCAAGCGACACCATGAAGACCAAGGAGCTCTCCAAACAGGTCAGGGACAAAGTTGTGGAAAAGTACAGATCTGGGTTGGGTTATAAAGAAATATCTGAAACTTTGAACATCCCACGGAGCACCATTAAAGCCATTATTAAAAAATGGAAAGAATATGGCACCACAACAAACCTG
Source organism: Polyodon spathula (assembly GCF_017654505.1). Classification (NCBI taxonomy): domain Eukaryota; kingdom Metazoa; phylum Chordata; class Actinopteri; order Acipenseriformes; family Polyodontidae; genus Polyodon; species Polyodon spathula. The sequence goes on along the minus strand of NC_054538.1, from coordinate 70,216,194 downwards.
GCAAGAGAGGGCTGCCTACCAAAACTCATGGACCAGGAAAGGAGGGCATTAATCAGAGAGGCAACAAAGAGACCAAAGATAACCCTGAAGGAGCTGCAAAGCTCCACAGCGGAGATTGGAGTATCTGTCCATAGGACCACTTTAAGCCGTACACTCCACAGAGCTGGGCTTTACGGAAGAGTGGCCAGAAAAAAGCCATTGCTTAAAGAAAAAAATAAGCAAACACGTTTGGTGTTCGCCAAAAGGCATATGGGAAACTCCCCAAACATATGGAAGAAGGTACTCTGGTCAGATGAGACTAAAATTGAGCTTTTTGGCCATCAAGGAAAACGCTATGTCTGGCGCAAACCCAACACCTCTCATCACCCCGAGAACACCATCCCCACAGTGAAGCATGGTGGTGGCAGCATCATGCTGTGGGGATGTTTTTCATCGTCAGGGACTGGGAAACTGGTCAGAATTGAAGGAATGATGGATGGCGCTAAATACAGGGAAATTATTGAGGAAAACCTGTTTCCAGAGATTCCAGAGATTTGAGACTGGGACGGAGGTTCACCTTCCAGCAGGACAATGACCATAAGCATACTGCTAAAGCAACACTCAAGTGGTTTAAGGGAAAACATTTAAATGTCTTGGAATGGCCTAGTCAAAGCCCAGACCTCAATCCAATTGAGAATCTGTGATATGACTTAAAGATTGCTGTACACCAGCGGAACCCATCCAACTTGAAGGAGCTGGAGCAGTTTTGCCTTGAAGAATGGGCAAAAATCCCAGTGGCTAGATGTGCCAAACTTATAGATACATACCCCAAGAGACTTGCAGCTGTAATTGCTGTAAAAGGTGGTTGTACAAAGTATTGACTTTGGGGGGGGTGAATAGTTATGCACGTTCAAGTTTTCTGTTTTTTTGTCTTATTTCTTGTTTGTTTCACAATAAAAAAAATTTATCTTCAAAGTGGTAGGCATGTTGTGTAAATCAAATGAACAAACCCCCAAAAAATCAATTTTAATTCTAGGTTGTAAGGCAACAAAATAGGAAAAATGCCAAGGGGGGGGGTCAATACTTTCGCAAGCCACTGTATATATGCAATTTCATTAGTGGCATATATCATGCTTTTATAATGAAAATACATGGTTTCTATAATGTGTGTTTAAAACTGCCCGTATTCCTGTAGAATATACAACCAGCAAATTGTAATTCTATTACCATGCTTGATAAAAATTTCCAAAGTATATGCTCATACATGCATAAATGAATCATCTTACCATCATACCTTTTAAAGCATTTTTGTGTGATGGCCTACAATTTCACCTGCAGTTAGTGTATTTAATAAATATGCATACTCCAGAGAGGTTAAATGAAGTGGTAGGGATTGTAAGGAAAAAAAGGTTTTGTAGTATATTTGGATGGTTAATTCATCCGCTGTTAATTTTGTTAGTGTTGCAGCTGTCAGGCGTTTGGCAGGGACAGATTGTCTACATTGCTACAGGGCACTTCTGTTTTGTTTTCTGCTAAGCTGAGTTTTCCGATTTACTGAATTTTGACTGATCCAATTGAAACAGCGTTTACCCATTGAGTTACGGACCCAAAAGCATAACTACACTTTTTTGTTAGGACTAGTTTAACATTTTCATTGTAAATGTCATAGTAAATAATGTCATGGCTTTTCTGAAAAGGAATAAAGAAATGGCAACCCATTTCTTTTTAAACGCAATAGTTATCTTCAGAATCTGCAGTGCCGAGGTGTATGACGTAGTTTCCAGTAGGGCTGAGTATTGGCAGTGTCTTCACGATAAGATACGTATCGCAATATGAGGGTCACGATACACTAAATTAAGCATGAAGCATAAAAATCACACAATTGCCTCATTTGCGTGTACAAGTATTTGCAATTACACTTTTGGTCAGATAAGCTTCATGACCTGTTTTGCTTTTGTTTCCTGTTCTTTTAAAATAAATTTCTTTAAAACAAAATTACAAGTTATGGCTTCTGACAAAGTTTTTTGTCTTAGAAGCCAATGGCTCACGCCAAAAAAAATTGGTCACCAAATTAATTTGCTGGATGCCACTACAGGATCAAATGCTACCATATTCAACTGCTTAAAAACCACAACTTATTAGGACACTAAAGTGATATTGAAACAGTAACTTAAAGTCTATACTCACTTGTTTGTTACCATATTCTGCTGAGCGGTTAATCTGTACAGCTGATGACTGTAATAAACTCGGCATGTTTATATTTTAAATATTTTCCAAGTGTTGTGTCTGGAATTTGTGACGGCACCTCCAATTGTGTGTACAGTGTAACATGGGAAACGGCGTCCTGCAGCTCCAGTGCTCAGTGTCAGTGAAGTCGTGGTCTGACAGCATGTAACACAGACAGCTGTTATGATTACATGTTACCAATTATTTTTCAGTAAAAACAAGTTTAAATTGCATTGAGTTGATTCTGCAATTTCCGATATGAAATACTAAAGGTTTTCATAATACGCCTGGTCACCGTCTCAACTGTTGTATGAAACTGGGGTTACCATGTTCTGCTGGTGTTAATACAGCACCTATGTTAAAATAATTTGTATTCAATTAAACTTACAAGCCTTCTTCTTCGTTACCTATCCTTCTCACACTTTAGTTTATTAAAGCGCGTGATAAATGTTTTTTTTTCCCCAACCGCTGTCATATTTTATTCATAAATATTGACTCATGCTTATAAAGGGAGAGGCAGCATTTTTGTGCCAATCCGCCTAAACCCCAAAAAAGTAGTTTTTTTTTTTGTTGTGTTTTTTTTTTCTTTTGCAAATTTGAGCCTTACACATTTTACACACAATGTGACTTTTATAGAAAATGATGCGAGCCCACACTGGATTTCAAACCGGCCAGTGCAGGTAATCCCGCCCTGATGAGAGTATCAGCATTAATAACCCACCTCCGCTGAGCTTCCATTTCACTCAGCTACCGGCTGACTTGACAAAAACACCCCGAACACAGTGAATGAATGGTAGGTGAGGCTGCTAGAGTATGTGATAATAAATAATCTTCTCTAATTATCAGTGTAGACACAAATTAATGCATGTTTATGTTATGTTAGCAGACAACAGTTTACTTAAAAAAAAGGGAAACTATCGATAATCATATAAAGAAAAAGTACACCGTGTGAATCGATGAATCGGCACACCCCTAGTCTCCAGGAGTCAAATAAAATATTAGTTCCTTTCCAAAATTGAAACTAACGATTTTTCTTGTAACATAATCTATAATGCCTGTCTGCAAGACTCACCGATTTTTCTTGTTTTGATGGTCAAGAATCTGGATAGAATTTCCCTTCTAACTTTTCCCTACAGCAGAGTGTGCTTTCCCTTGGATGCAGTCTTCACCAGTAGTGAAAGCAGGTGGCAGGCTTTTTTACTTCAGCCCTGACCATGCTGCAGTTTGTGCAAATGTCGTTCTGGCAGGAAGGGGTTCTATTGTTGGAGAAACTCTAGTTTGAGTCTGTCATGACCTTGAGACAATGAACATCACAAACAATAAAATAGCACAAAACAATTTAAATCATTTTTGATGGAATTTTCTATCCTTGTCCTTCATTTGTGAAAAAAACATTCCTCACGATACAATATTTAATTAATTTAAACACTGATGGCTACAATTTGAAAACTATATATCACAACCGAATAGGTCTGTAAATAAGAAGATAAATGTGTTAATAAAAAAAATATATATATGTATCTTAAAAAAAAAAATATATATATATATATATATATATATATATATATATATATATATATATATATATATATATATATATATATATATATATATATATAATTTATTTTGTGAATGCCAGTGACTTACAAATATGTCATATGATGTTCCTCTATACTGTAAGCTATACAGTGTTTTATAAGAAGGGCCAGCTATTTGGCTGGCAAATTCAGTTTTACAGTACCTTGACCTTTCCTTGAAGTCTTGCACATTACACAGAGAAATGGATCATTCACGTGCTGTTAATGGGGGGAAAAGCAGCTCCGCCTGTCTTCCTTAATATCCAAAGCAACTGTTCATAGATTTCTATGGCCACTGACAGCAATTCAACCTGTTCTGTCATTATACTGTTGACACTGTACAACAGGTTGTAGCTTATTGGGACTGGCCCCCATATGTCTGCACATCTGTGTGTCTAAGAGTCTTCCATTCTGGCCAGTGGCTTGCTTCAAGCATGGTTTCAAGGAGAAAATATTGCTCATTATTAACCAGTATAGTACTGTATGTAGGATTTTATTTCAGGGCTTCATGTCTCTGTCCTCTGCATGTTTAGTAACTCATTAGAGGATACATTTGCTAGGTGTTGGAGGTTTGAGGTGTTAAAATTGACACTTGATGCTTGCAACCTGCTGGAGTCTTTGTTTCGGAATAGCATTACTCTTTCCGTTCTTTGAGAAACATGAGGGAAAAAACCCAATGTTGTTATCAAATTAATAATATGCATTTAGGTTCCAATGTGTTTTGTATTACTGTGCACAGTTTAATAATAATAATAATAATAATAATAATAATAATAATAAAACTACTAGCTGTTCATGTTAGTAAGGGGATCATTTATAACGAACAGAGGGTTACTTTATTGGAATTCATTAGGAAATAATATTTTAATTCTTAAGTAATTGCAATAAAAGATCTACACTTTTTGTGAAGTACTTTCAAAATTGATTAATTAAAGAAAAAAAAATCTATAAAAATGAACGCACTTTTAATTTTCACAAAAATAATAACCTGAATTAATTAATTAATCATTACTGTCCAACACAGCCATCACTTGTCTGCTTGGTAATTGAAATCGGGGATGATTAGTGTCCTGGGCTGTTTTACAGTAGTAAGTTCATTCTAAAGTCTCTAAAATAACTACAGACTTGACTACAGTACTAATTTACTTAAGAAGCAGTTATACCTTTCCAGTCCCATGAGTGCACATTTTTCTGTTTTATTTTTTGTGCTGGTGTTACATACACACTTAATTGTATGTGCCTGACCAAGTATATTGTTTAATTAAAGTGCATAGAGGAAACAAAATAATTGTATTTTGTATTACCATCACTTTGTAAGTCTCCTTTTTTGTGGTAAACATGTGTTTAATATTTGATATACATTTTAGCTAAGTTATAAATAAATGTAGCACCCAAGTATGTGCATAGAGTACTGTTGTTATTCCATGAATGATGATAGCTGAGTAACCCAAAGAGGTTGTGCGAGTGATCAGAAAGTGTGTTTAATCTTTATGTTTTTGGGATATAATGCTTTTTTCCTGAAATCACAGAGCACCCAGATTTAAGGGCTACCAGCAGCAAGATAGCCAGGAACTTCTACACTATCTTCTGGATGCTATGAGAGTAGAAGAGACAAAGGTAAACTATTGCTACTCTGTTTTTTGTTTGTTTGTTTATTTTGTTTTTTGTTGTACATAATAAGTATTATTAACTTGCAGTTTCCCCTCCTAGGTGCCTAGTGTTTTCTTTTTTCAGGTGTATGAGGAAATAAAGCTTTGTGTTTCTTATAGACAGTAATTCTTTGTAGCCTGATCACAAGGCGAGTATGTAGTTCTGTGGGAGCTGCTGTCTTGTGTTTCTTTAAAATTACCCATTGAACAACTACTGTAGGTTGTGTTTAACGTAACAAAGGTTTCCCTTTCAGGTATGAAATGTAACCATTACTGAATAGGTATTTACCTCCTAAAGACCTGAATCTTGAATGTTGTATACCAAAGCTGCTCTTTGATCCTGTGACTCAGTCATGACTCCGCCTGCGAAGGATGAAAAGGACTGCACTCACAGATCTCGGCGCCATTTTTCCTTTCAAGACTGGCCTAATCGGAGAGCCTTGTTTAGAGAAGTACATAGTTGTTTCTATCTGTATATATATTTACAGTTTTTTGTGTTTTACACAAATTATATGTGATATTTACCTGATCACTGTAATAGTTTTTCTATTTGCGTGTTTTTGTGTGCACTACACCCTATTGCTTGCTATGTCCCGCTGCGGCCATGTTTACCTGCGTGAAGCCAGCAGCTCAAGTCGCTGCTTCCCAGGGATCCAGCAACATAAGTCGGCTGACTTTGAACCCAACCCCAGACTGCATAGCTCAGGCTGGAGCTTTTTTTCATTTCTCATTTTTGCTTTTGAGAAAAGGTTATCCCGCAGTGTTCTGCGTCCCTTACTACTGCTCAGCGCTCTTCCTCATCACCCTCTCTTAGTGAGATGGCTGCGTCTTCACCCCAAGGTACTGCGTCTAGGAAGAGCAGACGATGCACCCGGGAAAGTAACCCAGGCAGTAAACCATCTTCAAGGTCTTCCTTATCCTCCTCAAGCTCTGCCTCTCCTTCCTCTCCCCTGCGGAAGAGGAAGAAGAGTTGCCATTCTAGGCGATCTGCAGATTCTGAGCAGATGGAAAAGATCTGGGTAGCTGGCATTCCCGACTGAGGATGTGGATTCAGACGGCACCTATCCTGTGGTTAAGTTGTCCCTGTCGGCAGAGCTCATACCGCTAATCAAGAGGGCCACTGCAATATTGCAAGTGCCATTGCCTACAGCAGGGAAACAAGGCAGTCAGTTTTTGACAAGCCTACCGCCTCTCCCATATTCCCCCAGTTCACCTGGATTTTCTCTATGGTCCAGTCTTCCTGGATCAGTCAGGCAACAGTTCCTGCTGTTTCCCGAGTGATGGAAGCCCTGTATAGGGTGTGTGATGCAGAAAAACTGGGCCTGGCCTATTTTCTGCCACTTGAGGTCCAGGTGCCTAATTTGATGATGCTCACCGTGGAGGCTTTAATAGGTTCTGCTGCCCTGCAAGAGACGCAAGGTGCAGGCCAAGCCACAGGCTAAGCAGCAACCCTTGGAATTTGCTGCCACAGGCCCAGGGCCATTTCTCAGGGAGCTATTTCAGCTTGCCATGTTAAGATCTTCCCCAGGAGCTCACTTCCTGGCGGGCAGTTTTTGAAAGGAGCTTGGTGTCTTTGGCCACCTATGAAGGATATTGTTCCTCGCTGGAGGCTTACGTGGTGCTTCATGCACTCATGAAGCCTCCGCTTGAGCCCTTGCATTCATCTGAGCTGAAATTTGTATCACTTAAAGTCACTTTCTTGCTTGCAGTCATCTGTGCAATGCGGGTGAGTGAGGTGCAGGTATTCTCAGTTGCGAAAGCCTGCTTAATTTTTGCAGAAGCCAGGGCAAAGGCTACGCTCTGTACCAGTCCTTTTTTTGCCAAAGACTATCTCGCCATTTCATTCAACCAGTCTGTGGAATTGAAGGCTTTCATCCACCTCCATTCCAGTCTGATAGAGTGTGACAGCTCCATACGCTCTGTTTAGTGTGAGCCCTAGCGTATTATGTTGACAGGACAAAAAGTTGGAGGCAGTCTGAACAATTTTTTGTCTGCTATGGGGCAAAGTCCCACGGTCAAGCCCTGTCTAAGCAGAGGCTGTCCAAATGTATAGCAGACACAGTCAGGACTGCCTATGAGCTGGACAACGTGCCCCCTCCAGACAAGCTCACTGCCCATTGTACCAGAGGCATGGCAACTTTGTGGACTTTATTCCAGGTTGCATCTGTCAAATAATTTTTCAATGCAGTGTTATGGGCTACTCCCCATACCCTCACTAGGTTCTACAGACTTCATGACATAGATCCTTAAAACCCTGGCTTTGGAACTACAGTGCTAAGGACGGCTTCTCAGTTGACACAACACAGGCAGAAGTGAAAATTTCCCTCAATTTTTTCATCCTAGCTACTTGTTACTGGGGTTTCGAATGGTAATGCACAAAGCAGCCTTTGGCTTAGCCTTATAGCATTCCAGTCATCTGCAATTTTGCCCTTGAGACGGCTTTGGTACACTCACCTGTTTGGTAATGGTTACATTTTGTACTTGAAAGGGAACGTTAGGTTATCATAATAATTCACTGAAACAGAAATGTAACCATTAACCTTCAAGGTCGCTGCATCCATGATTGCAGCAGGCTTGAAGGAAAAATTATGTGAGCGCAGTCCTTTTCATCCCTCGAGGGCAGGGTCTCGACTGCATCACAGGCTCAAAGAGCAGCTTTGGTATACAATATTCAGGATTTGGGTCTTTAGGAGTGTAGAGTTAGCCAAGTGGTCTTGTAGATGTTCAATGCAGGAAAGCAGGCTGACAACAGATAAAATAAAATATTGTATTATTATTTTTTAAGCAAACAGAGCAAAACTCAATCAAAACTTTTAAAGAAAACAAATATAACTGTACATCTCAAAAAGAAAAAAAAAAGTGCAGGATTAATTATGTCATCTTTAAACAAAACCGGTATGTAGGCTTAATCAGGGCAAGAAATCTAGCGCCTCTACAAAAATGAACTCCTCTTATCTCCAACCTCCCTTTTATACCTGAACTCAGGTAACTCTTCCTCTTGGAACCAACCAAGAATAAAGTAAAAAACTACTCGCATTTGAATACAAATGAATAATAGTAAACACTATTATTAAAATAAAATATTCTAAATTATAATGCACAACAAAAATAAATCCTAACCTTAAGCAACCCCAGCCCTAAAACCTAACTCTAACCGAATACCTAACCCTAATCCTGACCACTAAGAATGAGCTGATGCACCCAGGACACTTTCTAGTGGATATCCCTTTGTGCTGCGTCCCGCACAGTGCTGGTGTAATCACCATTAACAAACTTTTACAAACAAAAGGTTTTCTTTTAAAAAATCTGGTAATTCTCTGTTTGTTTTCCTTTATATCCACTTTAGGTACCGAAATAGTGTTGACGCATCTCTATGAAAATGTGCACCTTTTCAAAGAGAATGGCTTTCAGTATTCAGTACAGTTCTTTTTAAATTACTAACCATTTTCTTTTTTCCTTTCTCTTACATATTTCAACCTGCTTCACCACCCCTCCACATTTACAGGTAAATACATAGTTTTCTTTTGTTTACATTTTTCTCTTTTGTTTATACCAGTGACTACATTGGTTAAAATTCACAATATACATCCACAATAGGTATGCAATAATTGTTAAAAACATAACGTCCACATAGGCTCGAGCAAGGCTGTAGTTTTTATTTTGTTTACATGGGATGGGACATGCACCATCACAAGGAGGTAAATACCCATTTGTTAATGGTTACATTTCTATTTCAGCAAACCAGGGTTATGCTGATAACCTAATGATTTCTATCAGTCTCTTCTAAAAAAATAAAAAATAAAGTTCTTAGCCACATGATTTATCAGACTGTAGTGCATGCATGCTAATTAATGGTGTGTTTTTCTTTGCTTACTGTTGGATTTGTGAAAATGACCTACATTGACACAGTTGATGTTTTGCATTTGCATTTCAAGTGGTTACATATTTGGCTCATGTATTTGGTGTGCTTTTGTACTGTAGCTTTATGGTAACTTGTCATTGACAAGTGCAGGGTTGGTCCCACCGTGCACTGCAATTAAAACCCTTTTTAGTCCAAATAGTGTTATTTTTTTTTTTTTTTAACAGTCACTTCATATCCTCAGGCAGCACTGCGAGGGATACAGCTAATAAAATGGAGCACAATCACTGCTCAGTGGGAATGTAGACATTGTGACAAAATGAGAATGGCAGGTCTATGGATTTATTCAAACTTGTGAGCATTGACAGTTGTGCCACTCAGAAACCGCAAGTACTCAGACAGCAGCATTGTGTTTCCTGGGAACTCCACAGCTGTTAATCGAGCTATTGTTGTGAAGTGTCATTACCATGTGGTTTAGATTGGGAGAAAAGCCTTCGGCGATGGACCAGCCACCAGAATCTCATAAAAAATTATTATGGCCACTAACCCTCTATGGTTCTCAAATGCAAGTCTCCTTTTACCATATAATGTGGTGGGATTAGCCCTGTTGTTGGACTTAAACTGCAAGTGTTTTAAACACAGATCATGTACCTGCTTTGAGTCTCCTTTTGTGACCCTTTCTGAACTGTTCAACACAGGAGCAAAGCCTATCATTGCATGGCTGGAATAAGGCTTTCACTTCATATTCTGTTGAAAAGAAAAAAACATGAATGAGATTTGGGTACTGAACTGCATTATGTCCCACTTTTAAATTAAATTCAATTATTTAAGAAGCATATATTAATGGTTTTGCACTTGTGACTGATTTATGATTATTTGCTATTTTTATCTTTCACATTATCTCGATTCCCAAGGGTTCTCAAGAATTTAAGCGAATTAAAAAAATAAATAGATAAATAAAATATGCCTGCTGATGAAAATTCCTGGAGGTTTATTTTCACAATGAACCAGTTGCACGTCATTTAACACATAAATAAATCCACCCTTAAGAGTCCTATATTTATTTTAACATTAAAAAGCCAAACTTGGATGAAATCCATGCCAAATTTTTTTGAAAATCATACTTTTTTTAGCCCACTACTGCTAACAATGTACTGTATAAAAATCCAGTGTTAAAAAGTACTGGAGGGCAAATGTTTTTTTCCTGATTCAGAAGCCAATGGATTGGTTTTCACCAGGGTTCTGAAGTAGCTAGATCCTGCTGCTAATTGATTAATGTCTTGCACCCCATTCAGTAATGACGCTTTTGACCTAAATAAACGGTCCAATGCACTGAGTGTAACAAAAGGAGGCTTCTTGTTTCGTCCTAAGCCCATTTAGTGTGTACAGCTTGGCCAATTATCTATTGATTGCTGCTCTGTCTTTATTGTTCGCTTAAGGATAAAAAGGCAAATGAAGAAGAGTCACTGACCATGTCACATTCTGTAAAGACATTGGGGGACAAATACACATTTTGACAAAGTGTTCTCTAGTTGTTGAAAAATTGTAAAAATGTTATTTATTGACTTTAGCACAGAAACATCAACAAAGCAAAAACACATATTTAAAAAAAAAAAAGTACTTGAGGGCAGTACATTTGTTTTAATACGTTTTTCCGTATTGCTTTGAATTTGCCCACTTTTTGCATGCATGAATATAGAACCATTGCATAACCTACAGCATAATCTTTCAAATACCAACAACAGCGGCAGCATTCATTATTCTGGTTTCAAGTTTGTTCTGTTTAAACAATGACACGGTACAATACAATGTACAAAACTGTTTTTAATTATACGCTAGTAAAGATCGCGGTGGATGTCCTTGATAACAAGTTCTGAATACTTTAAATGTGATATAGTGTAACGGCAGATATGTTTTTATTAAAAAATAGCCGTGTAAAAAAACAAAGAAACATTTGGAGCAACTGAAGAGAACAGTCTAGATTTCTGTTACATGAAAGTAGATGTTAAAATGCTGATTTGAACTCCGCTCTTGCCAAGATAAGCACCAACTAAGATGTAGCTTTACAGTAAACTAATGTGATCCATCTGCATCTCCATCCATTTACGTTAATTTCCATCTGATGATGTAGATATCCTTCTGTCTGGTGATGGACAGGACCTATATCCTATTGGTGTACCCAGCTAGTCATAGAGTATACTACTAATAATACATCTCTTTAAACAAATTTGAAATCAAATGGCAACAGTACTAGGACTTATTTATTTAAAATTTATTTTGTCTGTTCGTTTGACTTAACAGCGTATAAAAGCTAGTATCCTGAAGTCATTTAATAACCCAACTGAGAAGACTGCAGATGAAGAAACAAAGCGGCAAGTGAAAGGTTAGCAGCCTCTTGTATGGCACGTTTACAATGGTTACAGCTCATTATTGCCATCTAGTGTCAACCACAAGTTTAACAATGTGCATTAAGGTTGGATTGATTCTGTTTATTATTAACCTGTTAACCTATTCTGTGGTGCTTCTCATATGCATTTAACCCCTGTGTGGCTTGATTCTTTCCAACTCTCATTGTGTAGAAAATTGCTTCTACTTATTTTAGCTGTTGTACATGGATTAACCCTTTTAATGCCTCAGAAGCTCACAAAGAGTTTCATGAATAACCCGTTGAATATATCAAAGCTAATATGTAAGATACAATTATAAAAAATACTAAACATTTTTTGTTTATATATATATATATATATATATATATATATATATATATATATATATATATATATATATATATATATATATATATATATATATATATATATGTGTGTGTGTGTGTGTGTATATGTGTATATATATATATATACACACACACACATATATATGTGTGTGTGTGTGTGTGTGTGTATATATGTGTGTGTATATTAACTAAAACTTTGAGTAGAATTCCTCCAAAATGTATAGACAGAACAGTGGGGTGGGAACAGAACAGATTGGGTGGGAATCATTTGGATGTTATACTGTGGTCAAAAATAAAATCTCCTTTTCAATGATATTTAGAAAACACAAATCTGAATATATGTATACTGTATGATAATAATGTTGTAGTCCTGTCGGATTAGCTCAACTAAATGTATGTATGTTTTCACAGCATTTGGCAAAGAAGGTGTAAAGATGAATTTTGTTGACCAGATCTTTGTTGGAGAATTGACTAATACTATCATGTGTGAGGAATGTGAACATGTAGGTATATAAATAAATACAATTAAAAAAATGTGTGTGTGTGTGTGTTCAAAGTGACTTTCTGTGTACTGTATTTCATGACATTGATTGCTGTGGTAATGTTTAAAATTTAAAATAAAGAAGTTAGATTATCACTAGTTATTTTCTGTATTAATGTTTTAATTTGTTTCTTGAATTTATTTTCAGTAATTGAGAACTTGTTAGAGAGTGAAATTCTGATGATCCAGTTAAACAGCAAAATTTCAGTTGTGACATGACCATTATTTTTTATTTTAGATTTCTACTGTCAAAGAAGCTTTCATTGATTTATCTCTCCCAATAATTGAAGAAAGGGTAAGTTGACAGTGTTGTCGATCATAAACTATGAACTACTTAAACAGTTAAATGTGGCTTTATATATCAAGAATCCCAGTGACTCGCAAGCAACAATATGGCTTGGTAACCTATTCCATACACACGCCTTACCCTCTGACCTGTCTGTCCTAAGTTTCCAACTGTATCCTCTGGTTCTGGTCTCTGTATTGCAGGGAAAATATTAAATAGTGCTAACTTTGTCAGCTACTTTTAGGATGTTAAAAACTTGAACTTGCTTAGGACTTTCTTTTGCTGACTGTATCAGATATAAGTAGATGCCTGTCCACATATCTTTATGTACATATGTGGCACGGACTAGATAACTGAGTACTATTTTACACAGTTAAGAGTATGAAAACCTGGGAAACCTGGCCGTTGGTCCATCCGTGTGTCACAGTTAACATGTGCATGCAGTGGATGTAGGTTAATGTGATCTGTTTGCTGTATTTACGAGACTGACCACTCTAATTTTGTATTTCCAGCTGTAACAGGGAATTTATATGTCTTTAGGCTCAAACAACGCAACACTTTTACATTTTCATTCTTTGTTTTAATAAAGCTGTTATGTTCTATCGTTAAGGTTTCTAAACCTGCAAATCCTGGAAGAACAACAAAATTTAGCAAGCTTCAAGAAAGGGAACTTTCAGAAGAGGCAACATCACCTACCCTTGTTCATCCTTCAAAAAATACCAAGAAACATGCTGCAGGAAAGGACAAGGTAGCTGTTAATGTACAGAATTTATGGAATTAAATTAAATCATTGGAGGTGGGGGTATTGTATCTGTGCTATAAAATGATAGAACTATCTTCTGTGTAGCCTATATGTCACGAATGTTGTTATTAGCACTCATACAAAATATGAAACTGTCTGTGCAAGTATTTCTACGTTTCAAACAGAGACATGTCTGTCAGATACTTGTAACCTGTTCTTGCTACAAGGAATTTGATATTTACTGTACAGTTTGGTAGAAACAGAGCTTCAGTTCTATTCCTACAATTCAAGCCTTACGTAAAAGATGTTGATCGATGAAAATGTATTTCAAATCTAAAGTGTTTGCACTGATAGCATTTGTGACCTGTTAGCGTAGCTACTAAGTAGAAGTACCAATAGTTCTACTGAGCTCTACTTCGGTTAGTGGATCATACAGCATACAATCCCTGTTTTTAGATATTTTGTTAAAATATGGTATTGAAGTGACATGTGCTGGCAGACACACCACTTTATTGTTACCTGGGTATTTAACTGAGTGACATATACCAGTGTACTATACATTACATTACTGTTTGTTTGTTTTTTTTTTTTTTTTTTTTTTTTTTTTTTTTAATACTTAGAAAAAAAAAATTTAAAAAGCGGGTTTGAAATTAATTTGATCAGCCTTTGATTTGTGTACTCTGTCTTTTGCTTTATCTAGAATCATCTAAGATCCCAAAAGACACCAGACAAATGTTCATTCGGTACTGAAGAAAGCGGTAATGATGAAGATGACTGTCCTGCAGATCTGAAATGCATTTATAGGGAGGCTGGTAGTAAGAAGGTGGCAGCTAATGGCAGTGAGAAAGATGGGAGTAATTTAGATAGCAGTAATGATGCAGATAGCGAGGCTTCAGAAAGTGAGTGCCCTTCAAAGCAAACTTTAAACAGCAGCACTGTTGATTACATCAAGACTGACAGTTCAAATCACTCCCCCTTAAAGAGTGACTCTTTGCACAGCAAGTATAAAGACTGCAATCGTAACGAGCCTCTCACATGTGCAGTGTCCAGACTCAGCCTGAACAATAACATAAGTGAAACATTGTGCAGTAGCCCGAATCAGCAGGAACAAACAGGCAGCGTTTCACACAGTAAAGATTCAGCCAAGGAAAAGCCCTTGATATCCCAGAATCCTCAAATAGCTTTCCAGTCACTCTCCCATAGCTACGTACCCAGTTCTAAAGAGTGCTCTGTCCAGTCATGTCTATATCAGTTTACTTCAGTGGAGCTGCTAATGGGCAACAATAAGCTGCTGTGTGAGAACTGTACAGAGAAGCGTCAGAAACACCAGAAGAGGACCATTACAACTGGTAAGTATTCTTTATATTTTTCTGAATGTGCCTTTGTTCTTTCAACATGAATTAAGTGTACAGCAAGATCCCCATTCAGGGACCACCTTCTTAGGGGGTGAGGGAGCTGTTCAGTCTTTTTGATAAATACCCATTTCACAAATTATTTTTTGAAATATTGGCGCAATTACCCACTGTGCCACATGGACACTTTTTGCATTTTAGGCCTTTCCTACATGGGATTTGTTACATAGTGATTTCAGTGTTACAACCAACATTCAATTGATGTATGTTCTGTAATATTGAACTGAAGCCGTCATTGCAAGTACCTGGTAGTGTTTGAATTTGTGATTGTAATAGGTGACTAGGTACCATAATACAACTCGAAGGGGGTTGATACCTTGACAAGACAATAACCACCATGGATTTAGTTTAATATGCTTTCGTAACGTTTTACTCTTGTTTTTTTTTTCATAGCCGAGAGAAAAGCAGAAAATGTTTACACCAATGCTCGTAAACAAATGCTCATCTCTGCTCTCCCTCCCATTGTAACTCTTCATCTCAAACGGTTTCACCAGGTATGAAGTTGCTTGTTATTATGATCACACTTAAAGTAGTGCTGACCAATGTTTACCACTTATTAGCATTAGCAATGTTACTACACTTTCTGGTGCTACACTTGGTTAACAAGGTTAAATTGTCCAACCCTTCAATGGGTTATTTCCCTTTATTAACCAGCCTTCTGCTTCCTGTATTGACTAATTTGCTTTGAGCCAGTAATGTGCTTTAACTTTGAAAACACCTTGTGTGAAATGACCCAGGAAGTGCAAGTATAACAAATATCCTGAGAATAAGGCAGAGAAACTGAGAATTTTTTATAAAGTAATGTATTACCAGATATCTTGTTTTAAGATTTAAAAAAAAAAAAAAATACATATTTTCTAAACATGTGTTTCTTTCAAAACTGCACATTTGAGACCTATGTAGCTAATGGAATAGAAACTTGTGTCAAATAGGAGAACTCTGAACATGATATCCTTGTGTCATATTCAAATAATCCTCTTTCACAACTGCTGCTGGCTTCGTTTCTTTCCCTCTACCTACACTCAGCAGAAGAGTTCTCTGCTTTGAGTCAAGTTTCTTTTGTGATAATGCACGGATTGGTACAGCACAGAAAATTTATCAGTGAGTTTATTGTTAAAATCACACAGCATTTGACAGCTCTTTCTGCACCATGTAAGCTTGCTTTGTTGTTTTATATTGTAATTTATTTAGGCAGGTATGAGTCTGCGCAAAGTAAATCGTCATGTGGACTTCCCAATGGTTTTGGATTTAGCACCATTCTGTTCTACTTCATGCAAGGTAAGTATTTAATAGGTCAAATATATAAACATGTCTGCTGTAAATACAAGTCTTAATTATACTATGTAACACAATTTTTGTTCCTGGGTAGTAAGTGTTATTTCCTAATTGCTTATGCCTCAAAAGTATAGAAAATGGCTATTATTCCCCACAGACTTTGCTTTTGTGACCAGGACAGTGATATTTCAAAATATCACTATTTCCAATGGGAAAACAGGCAAATGTGTGTCTTTTTGTTCACATAAAGTCAGAAAAAAACAACATATGAATCCAAATTAACATGTATTTATTCTAAAGTAATACAAAAATGACTACAAAAGATTTAGAAGTGAGTCGTTTTTCGAGATTTACAATTATACTCTAAATTTACAGTATAATCGTAAATCTCGAAAAACTACTCACTTCTAGATCTTTTGTAGTCATTTTTGTATTACTTTAGTATAAATACATGTTAATTTGGATTCATATGTTGAATGTTTTTTGACGAAAAGACACAAATTTGCCCGTTTTCCCATTGGAAATAGTGATATTTTGAAATATCACTGTCCTGGTCACAAAAGCAAAGTTTGTGGGGAATAATAGCCATGTTCTATACTTTTGAGGCATAAACAATTAGGAAATAACACTTACTACCCAGGAACAATTATTATTTTTTTTGTTACACAGTGTTACCTATGCAAGAAATATTGAAATGAATACAAACGTAAAGTATAAAGAATTATAATCTACTTTAAGTTACTGATATCTCAAATGTATTTATTTACACTCATGGCGGGGGATTATGTTACTAACATTCATCTATAGATCTAAAACAAAATAGTAATATTATGTGAAACTACAATGTGGGGGTTAAAATTCAAAGTAAACTATCCATGTGATTTTTAATGCATCATGTTCTGTATGGTGTTTGTATCATTTTAGAATATTGTGGAGAGAGAGAGAGTGCTGTACAGTCTATATGGAATAGTAGAGCACAGTGGCTCGATGCGGGGAGGTCACTACACTGCCTATGTAAAGATCAGAGCCCGTCATAGGAGACATGAACACAGGAGAAATGTTGCAGGTAAGACTGTCAACATCAGTGCAAATGTCAATAAACTGAGCATGTGAAATGGTTTTAACAGAAGACGATCTTTCAAAGCTACTTGAATATTCGGTGTGCGTCTGTTTCCAGTTGCACAAAAAGTATTTACACAATTAAAGCAGTTCATGTTGTTGTTGCTGTTTTAATACATAACTACTTTATATGTTTTCTGAATTGATTTGATTTTGATTTGAATGTTTTTCTATTTTTCAAATTGGGAGCACATGCACATACTTAAGAGGATCCAACAAAATTGGGCATTTCATATGAAAGTTTAATTTGTCAGCCTACATTCTAATACTTGAAATTCCATAAAAATGACAAAAAGCACATTTTATACAAGTAGATTTATTCTGGTAGCAAAAACTCAGCATCTGCGTCATTCGGGTTGAATTTCAATATGTCTTGCTATACATATCGCAGTATTGTCTTCAGTATTGCAATATATTGCAATACAGATCCTCTGTCCTGACACCCACCCCTATTAATAACATAATCACATAAATATTACCTGTCTTCTGCTGTCATTCACTGTGTTGACATGTGGTAGTCCAAGAGCAGTAATTAGAGTCATTACACCACAGCAGTGGCTTCAAGCTCAAAGCATCTAACTGGCTGCAAAGCACGTCGGCCATTCAGGAAGGCAATTGATTGCTTTATGTCAGAAAAAAGAGTTGTGGACAGTTTCTGTCTGTGGGTGAAGTGGCATTGAAAGTAATTTATGCAAACAGCTTTCTATAATGTAGTATGAAATAAAAATACATATTTTTTGTAATATGAGTTTATTGCAAACTGCACACGTGAGACCTGCATAAATAACGGTAGTCCAAAACAGGTCAAGTTTATGGAATTATTTAATTTGCTATAACTGCTTTTAAGTATTGCTGAGATAAAAACAAATAGGAAAGTGTCAAAGATCAATATGAGTTAAAATGACTATCCAGTAGAGACTTTTTTACTATGGTTATTGTTTAGTTATATGCAATTTTAATATTACATTCAGCATTTATTTGTAATTTATGCCCACAGTTTGAACTATATTCGTTGTGTTTCTTTGGAACACTGAAAATGCCTTTTTATGAGCCTGTAAAGCATGAAGTATGTGAGATTGTGTGCTGTCTTTTATATTTTATTTGACAGCCTTGAGGGTGATAAAAAGAAAAAAAAATCTATTGTTGTTTCTTGCTGCCATCTTACATTTATAAAGAGTATCTTATATTTGATAGATGAATAAATAAAAGAATATAATGACAGCAAATTGTTTTTAAAGATGTAATGGCGATAGACAGCAGTTTTGGATTCTTCAGTGCAAAATAATTGTTTTTTGAAGGACAGCCTTAAATTGTATGTCTTTTACAATAGAGAGATTTCAACAAGGGGATCAGGTGGTGCCCCCCCGCCCCCCCCAAGTTAGAATACAAACTGTGTCAACTTTCTTTAAAAAAAAATAAAAAAAATAATAATAATAATAATAATAAACCCTGTCTAATTCGGCTTTGTTAGAAGATTCACGATTCACTCAAGCCAGGAGAAAACGTAGTTCTTACAATACAGCCACGTTGCGATTTACGCACATTTTATTTACATGTTTTTGGAATAATGCGGACGTTGTATTTCTACAGTTTTTCAATATACGTGGACGTCTGTAACCCAGTAACCTCCACCGCTCCAATACCACCACCACCAGGACCAGCAAGCCATCCCACCAGCGTTCAACAGAAGCAAAACTTTTCATTTAAAAATTATTTTCTTATTTTAGATAGGCTTTTTAATGTCTTTTATTGTTGTCAGTTACAAATAAGCACAGTTTAAAATAAAACACAGTGAAGGAAATAGACGTACAAATGTGTTTTGAGGCAGCGTTTCTCCTAACCCCTACCATTTCCTTTATTTCTTAAGGGGAAATTAAGTTTGATTTACGCATTTGTGAATCACGCACCCATTTTCAAGAACGCATCTACTGCGTAAATCGAGAAGTAGATGTGCTCTTAAGAAATTAAAAACAAGAAGCTTTGGATTTTAATTACCTTTACGTTTAATAACTGTCCTTTTTAAGGATCCCAATCATAGGTTAAGAAAATATCCTTATTTATATACTAGCTACACAACCTTACCAAGGGGATTAAGAAGAATTGCTTAATTTTTGCTTAAACTTCTAAAAGACCCTATTACTACACTGTATATACCAATTTAAATTAATATGTATGATAGTTTTGGTTTCCAGTGGTGTGGTTTACTTTTTTCTTTACTTATTCACAATTTTATTTTTTGTCCAGTCAGTGTATATTTCTCACTAGAATAGATAAATGGTCATTGTTGTTACCTTGTTCTGATTGATTGTGAATGACTAATAAAGAAAATTGCTTCAAATGTTTCTGCCTTAGCAGTATACGTGTCTAAAATACACTAAAAACATGCTTCTATCTTCATCTATCCTTTTTATTTTTCAATTTGTTCATCAAAACCATATTATATAACTTTCCACTTTTCTGATATTGCAGGTCAGAAGGAAGCTGTGGACACATCACCAGGTCAGTGGGTATACGTCAGCGACACCCACATACAAACTGTTCCTGAATCAAGAGTACTCAATTCTCAAGCCTATCTGCTTTTCTATGAAGCATTGTTGTAGTGATGCTGTATCAAGATACATGCTTGCCTTCTCTATGCAGCTCCACCGGACTTACAAAGACCTCATCAAAGGTGCTCATTTCACCTTAAGGAAGAGAACACAGCAGCAATAAAGTAGCAATATGGCTACCTTAAATGCAGTCATAAAATACTCTTTCAGCTTGTTAGTTTTCTTCACAATGTTGATGTTGATATTTCATGCATGTTTACCAGTTGTGTGTGTGTGCGTGTGTATATATATATATATATAATTTGAAGGTTTATAAGAATTCATATTGTTGAGGATTGGTCTTGAGAAATAAAACTGAAGTAGTTTACACTGTGGGATATTGTAGTAAATGACAGTGTATGTATTTAATAATTTAAAATGGTATCTTTAAAATGCAATATTAAAATATAGATATCCCATGCCCCCACCCCCCCCCCCCACCCCCACACACCACAAAGTGAGTGTATTATTTTAATAATATGTATTCCATTATAATAGAAAAAACCCTTAAAGAAAGGTTATGTATTTTCCCCAGGCTTACATTTAAGCTGACAACTTCTCCCAATAGTGGTGAAACATTTCTTAGCACAAGTTCCTTTAGGCCACGAAAACCTATGTATGCTTAATTTTCTGTCTTAGATTAACTATATCAATGAAGACTATAGCTTCAGAAATATATTTGCTAAATAAGTAATAGTGTAATGCTCAATATGTGAACTAACCCCACTCTCATTATTCTTTGATTTTTTTATTTTATTTTATTTTATTTTTTATTTGTACTTCTAGTTGGTGAAATTCACTGGCATAGATATAGCCTAAAATTAATTAGCTTTACCTGTTTTACAACAGCTGACATTTTGGTATACAAGAATATTTTTTTGCAAGATTTTAAATTAGTAATAAAAAAAAAAAGTTGTATTTTTTATTATAATTTCAATGTGGTATCCCTTACATTAAATAAAAAACAAATTCAGATGATCCAGTAGTCTACTTTATGAAATCTTACCACTGTTAGTGTCCTGTTGCCTGATGAGCAGCCCATTAAACCAGTCAACAAATCTGAAGCATTTGTAACCTACAGTGCCGAGAAAACATTTGTGAACCCCAATGATAATTATGGAAATTCCATAGTTTTACCATGATAGCCTTCTGGAATATTTTCTTAAATATCAAGTAGGATTTATATTAACCAATGCCATGTCTTTTGAAACAAAATGATGTATGAATTAGACAAACAATGAGTAATTTAGATTCTGGGTATGTGAACAAAGTAAGTGAACCTCTGGTTTTATCAGCTCAATTAAGGGGATAATTAGAATCGGGTGGTTAAATAATTAGGTAGATTATATCCTATATAAAGATCAAAAACTTTGAGTTTGGCCTTCAGCATACATCTGTGTGGAAACACATCATGCCACCATCAAAAGAAATCTCTGAGGACCTCAGAAAAACAGTTCATCTCTAAGGATTTTGGGCTCTAAAGGTTTGGGGCTCCACCAATCCACTGTCGTACAGATAGTCTGCAAATAGAGAAAGTTCAAGCCCACAGTCACTCTACCCAGGAGCAGTCGTCCTACCAAAATCTCCTAGAACAAACCTGAAAATAATCAACAAATCGTCAAAAATCAATCATCACAAAGAACCCCAGAGTAACATCCAAGGATCTGCAGGCCATTCTCATCTTGGTTAATGTGAGTGTTCATGACTCAACTATCAGAAAAGGACTGAACAAGAATGGTGTTCATGGAAGGATAGCCAGGAGGAAACTGATGCTCTCTAACAAGAACATTGCTGCCTGTCTGAAGTTTGCCAAAGAGCAGACAGATGATCCACAGGACTTCTGGAACAATGTTTTCTGGACAGATGAGTCAAAGGTAGACTTTTTGGCCTCAATGAGAAACGTTATGTTTGGGGAAAACCAAACACTGTGTTCGAACAGAAGAACCTCATCCCAACCGTCAAGCATGTTGGTGGGAGTGTGGTGGTTTGGGGCTGCTTTGCTGCCTCAGGACCTGGATGGCGTGCCGTCATTGACACAACCATGAATTCTGCATTGTATCAGAAGATTCTAGAAGAGAATGTCAGGCCATCAGTCAGTGAGCTGAAGCTGAACCGAAAGTGGGTCATGCAGCAAGACAGTGATCCTAAACGTACAAGCAGATCTGCAAAAGAATGGCTGCATAAGAAGAAATTCCTCGTTTTAGAATGGCCTTGTCAAAGTCCGGACCTAAACTCCATCAAAATGTCGTGGCAGGACCTGAAGCGAGCTGTCCATGCAAGGAAGCCCTCAAATGTCACCAAGTTGAGGCCGTTCTGTAAGGAGGAATGGACCAAAATTCCTCAAAAAACTGATGTGAGAGACTGACCAACAGTTACAGGAAACGCTTAATTCATTGCTGCTCGAGGGGGTGCCACCAGTTACTGAATCTAAAGGTTCACATACTTTTTCACACATGGATATTGAGTGTTGAATCATTTGTGGATAAATAAATGTTGAAAAAGTATCATGTTTTTATGTCATTTGTTTAATCGGGTTATCTTTAGCTATTATTAGGATTTAGATTAAGATCTAATAACATTTTAGGTGTGAAATATGTGAAAATCGTAAGGGGTTCACAAACTTTTTCTCGGCACTGTACATTACTGCTGAAGGAGCAGCTGAGTTATATGACTTTGGTAACGGGAAAGCATGCACCAACTGAGTAATTTTAAAATGTTTGGATGATTTGGATATGTAGTGGCCCCCAGCAATGTTTTATTAAATGATGTGTTTTTACATAACAACATTCTATGCTACACGTAGGAAGCAGTGGATCAAACAGGCTTTTATTTAGTCTAGCTAGTCACAAAAGATGTGTCTATTCTGTCAGGGTTCAGACTGCACGATATTAACTGAACATTTAAACAGAGGAGGACGGGAATTTTGAAGTAGACTGATTTATTGAACAGATATGCAACATAAAAAATAAATTGGGACACTGGTTGGCAGCAATGGCCATCTGTGTTCAATCGCTGGATGGTACAGGTAGGACGAGAACATGGCCTCGCCCCTACTGCACATGGGCACCTGATTTGAGTGATAGGGGAGTACATGTCCTGCACCCTGGATGAATTCTGACACAGCAGATGCAGCAGTAGTTTGACATTAATGTATTATTATGACTTTCTGACATGTACATTAATTTAGCCTGATCCCTCTCCAAAACTATATCCTACAGAGAAATGAGGAGCGGGAGAAAAGCCACCGCCCCACGACTGTTTGAAGGTCTTGAGGTTTAACTGATTAAAGAATTTGGACCATCTCCCGTTGGATCGGTGAGGTGTAGAGGAACCGTCTGTGGCTGCGGGGTAGCTGCTTCAATCTGCAGTTCCCCAGCAGAAACACCGGCTTGCTGAGCAGGAAACCCGCTAGGATGCACAGGCATCCCTGCTATGTAGGAACCCTGCCTCATTAATATGTCTGGCTGGTTGCAAAAGCTATGTTAGAAAGCCAAATGGGCTGGATGTATTTTTTTTGCCAGGGTTCAGACTACACAATGTTAATTGAACATTTGAGATTGTGCCAAATGGCAGAATCATTTATATAACCCTGGTCTACAGCATATTGGTCCTCTTTATTTGTCTCTATTAAACCTGAAGATTAACTTTTTTCAGAAAACGGTTTTACTCACAAAGATTTTATTTGTTCAAATAATAAATCAAAATAGACATCAATGTCTGTGTTCTTTTCTTAGTTTTCTGTTGAGATTAATTGATTCTAAGAACGATTCCAAAGTGGACTGACTTCTATTGTTACTCTGTACTGCCTTTGAGTGGTTATGCAGTTAATTTTAAACAGATATAAAGCAGCAATGTTTTTTAAACCTGATGTATGCTGGTAATGAAGAGGTGGATACAGATTTAGAAAAAGGGCAATATCGGAATACTGTTCCCTAGTAGCTGAAATGCTTTCTGAAATGTAACTGATGTTAAAATGAGTATTAAATGAAGTGGTTTGAGTTTGTAATGTTAAATGCATATTATCAATCAACCAACTAATAAAAACAATATAGGTATTTTATTGTTCTGCTTTTCCAGCAGAAGATGATCTGGTTGCATTTCAGTAAGTCGTGCAGAGAGCTTCCTTACCAAATATGGAAGTCTTCTTTTAGTCTATGATTAATTTATAATGCCGCCACCAGCCTGCTATTTTAATAACCTTAAAAAGGTAAGAAATAAAGTGAGATGATAGCAATTATGTTTAATATACTATGCACCTAATCTGCTGTACCATGCATGATGCCTTAAATACGACTGTCGCTAAGCAAAAATGCACAGAAAATATTTAATCATTTTCCCGCAACTTGTTTTTAATTGACTACTAATACTGATAGAGCCAAATAAAATTAAACCCATCGACTGCAACTTTAAAACGCAGTTTCACTCCTCTTAAAATGCCTTGTTTCAAAAGTTGGTCACTGCGTTCCAGTACACGCGTGACTTGCTGGCAATAAAAACAGTTTCAGTGGACAGCATTTAGAGCAACGTCTCTATAGCGGCTCATTTTCGATTTCTTCCGGGTTGAAGGTCAACGCGCCATATTGTCTGTGAGGTGGAGAAGCAGCAGCTGGGGGGGAGAGTGGAGCCGAGGAAATTAAGTGAGCTTGCTGTATTAACAAAATTTAACACTTCGAGATAAATGCCGTAATCAGATGGGATGATTATCCGCAGGAGTTTTTTTTTTTTATTTTAATATAAAACATAAAAAGACGGCCGATTGCTGAGGCGCAGAGGCCCAGGCAGCAGGACGGACACACACATACATACATACATTATATATATATATATATATATATATATATGATATATATATATATATATATTATATATATATATATATAGTACACAGGCACACATATTTACACACACCACAGCACATTGCTAAACTCTGAGATGTGTACAAAGACGCAACGACATTCAAGCATTGCTAGAGGTTTTGGTGACTTTTTAAGCGATTGTGTGAAGCTTAACGTAATTTTCATTTGTGTGATTTGTTTGTGTGTGTGTGTATGTATATATATATATATATATATATATATATATATATATATATATATATATATATATATATATATATATATATATATATATATATATCTATATAATATATATATATATATTATATATATATTATATGTATGTATATATGATACCATTATGTATTATTTACATTAACTTTGATCGTTTATGATGTACCGCCCTTTACCAAATTCTGGACGTAATATGTATTTTTTGCGCGTTGTACATGGTTTAAATATAAAATATGCATAACTAACGTAAACACGGTACATTTTTTTGAAATCATAACACAAGTAATGTTGCGGTGTTTTTTTTTTTTTTTTTTAATTTTGTTTGCTTGTGTGTTTCATTTCGTAAAACAGATACAAATTGTAGCAAATAACATTCTAGTTAAGCACCTTATGTCAGCAACAGTTAGACTTAGAACATTAAGAAGAATCATCTGAGGTTTAATCACACATCATGCCGATATTATTTACTTGAAATATTAGCTACAACTTGGAGCCGCATGATAATATTATTTATTATTATTATTATTATTATTATTATTATTATTATTATTAATAATAATAATAATAATAATAATAATAATAAGAAATGTCTTGAGCAGTGCGATAGGAGTGGCCGTGTGAAATCGTTTATTTGAAATAATTGGCTGTTACTTTGCTACTAGAAACCTCAAATACTTCTATATATTCTCATTCAGATTAGTATGTCAACACTGGATAGATCGGGTTCCCTTTGGCTACGTACACACACACTGCAGTTTGCTCCACAACCGTATTTACAAACTGCACTCGCTGCGGTTGTTTGTTGTACACACGCACCTTTATTATTGAAGTGAGTGCACTCCTTGTTAAACAAACCACTGAACTCGGGCGATCATTACATGCAGATCGTGGGGTTTTGTGTGACACGAAGGCTGTGTTTTATGCATTTGGAAGAAAGTATTGTACGTAATCGATCGAGAGCTAGTCCAGCACAACTATGCTCTTTTCTGTAAAACCAGCGGAGACACCGTTTTTTTGTTTTTTTTCTGCACTGCTAAATACAGTGGTGACGATCTGCAGTAACATGACGGTAGATAAAAACATCTGGGCGATCTGGTGGGAACGACTTGAGTGGTTTCCAAATGACTGGATTAAAAATGAACGCATGTCTAAGGAGTCGTATATGGGTCTTTGTCGTGTACTAAGATATTTCTTGGAGTGCCAAAACACACAGATAAAACGTTCGCTATTGGTGGAAAAACGAGTTGAGGTCACATGCGTTTGGGGATTCGAATGTGCCCATATTGTTTTAAGTTGCAAAGCCAAACAAAAAACACTTTTTTTTTTTTTTTCCTTAGAACAAAATGTTATACAACTGTACTTCAAATAGAAAAGTATATTATATGTATGGACTATTTACCACTGTTATGAATTTCCTATTCATCAATATTACAAAATCAACTTGTCACACATCAGACATATATATATATATATATATATATATATATATATATATATATATATATATATATATATATATATATATAATAACCGCACTCAATAGTTGCTCTGAAAAAGGATTAACTAGTGCGGTTGTCGCAGCCCTTTGTAACCGAACTGGGTGTGTATAAAAACTGTATTAAGAGCAAAAGGTGAACTCACAACCGTATTTTGCCTGTGTGCGTAGTCTTTGTGTAGCCTAGAACCGAATGAAGTCGAAGCTGCTTAAGGAGACACCCCGGTGAAGTGAACAGCTGTCCCACTTAAGATGCAGGCGTCTATAAAGAGGAGTACAGTTAGGGCACTTTCACACCTAGTTCGCTTGCAAGTGATTCAAATTGTGGTTCTCTTGCAAACAATTTTTTTCAGTTTAGGTTCGGTTTATTTCACACCTGGAAAATTCAGTTGAACTTGAATTCCTTTGAAAATGAATTCTGCTTTGTTTGTTTAGTCCACTTGCAGCTTTGTGTAGACCCTAATTCTATTGGTTTTACATTGCATGTTTCCAAACGCACTCTGCTTTCTTGCTGATTGTTAGAGTGGAAGTTCTCTCTCAATTTATTTATTTTTTTCCATATCAACATGGGTAATATTTTACAGGCTGCTCTTTTGTCCATGCTCAGTTGGTTTATTTGGACCTTTCATTGCCATAGGGGGTGCAAGCAACATGTGTTTAATAGAAGACGTTTAAAATGGAGGCAGCTGTATTATAAAGGCTATTGACCGCACAATCCTCAAATGCAAGACTCCATTACTAGGTGCAATTTATAGTCATACTGGCTAAAGATTTACGATTTGTCTCAGCATTATTTTGTGTATTAAATGTTAGTTTTATGGTAAAATGAGAAGCTGGTGGTACAGATAGTTTGCTCTGATCATCTGAGTCCATTGCTAGTTGAGAGCTTCAGTGACATTTTACCAGAAAGTAACACAATCAGTCTTTATTTTATATAGCTCCTTTCATAGTGGACCACCATCACAAAGCGCTTTACAAGATGCAGTAACAGCAAAACCCATAATACTTGAAATACAGAAAAGGGGGGGGGGGGGGAACCTGTGTGATGAAGGGCATTGTAGGTGAGCAGGTGAGTTTTGAAAGTAATCCTGAACTAGGCAAGACGGGTGGTAATGTGACTATTTTTTTTTTACATCTGGTAAGGATCGTGGCAGCGGCGTTCTGAACTAGCTGCAGTCAGTTTATTAAACAATCTTTCCATTTAGGATCCAATCATCTAAACTTCAGGGTTAATGATGTGGGATCAAGGTGGTCAGCGCTGGACACACTGGCCTTTGAGCCAGCAGCAGTGGTTGCAGACCTTCCAGCACCAGCAAGACCCAAGTATGAGTTTTAATTATTTTTTTTTTTAAAGTGTGTGTGTACATAAAATCCACACCCACACAGTATATGAATTCAGTGTTTACACATGTCTTTGTGCTGAACTAGCAAGCTGAATAACTGTATTCTGTTTAAAATGCTGTTTTATGCAGTGCTGTTTGAAGTTCTTGTGTCCAGACCCAAGCATATAAGCAAGACCACAGATGGCTTTGAAATTGATTTAATTGACTCCATTGGTTTGTATTGCATTTGTGGTAGTTAAATCACATGTGTTACTTAATATTTAGTAGGCCCATCTTTTGTACATGACAGTCCCTTGTCATTTGCAACACTTTAGTCAAGCCAGGGAATTGGAAGTATATTCCACTGCTAGTGTAGTTTGGTTGGCTGTGCCTTGGCTACCTGAAACATCACATACTGCCATATATTCTCATTCAGATTATTGTGTCAACATTGGATAGGTAATGTCCCTGTCAGTTCCCTTTGTGTAGCCTAGAACATAATATAACTCTCTCTTGTGTTTACAGTACCAGCCACACACACACATAAACCTTTTATTTTTTAATTATAAAATGTGCAATGCCCCCAGGTTGACAGAAACCAGCTTTCAGTCATCAGTGGCTAAAATGTAGAGTTGATAAACTTGATATAACCAAGTAAAATCAGTGTGCGTATGCGAGACAAATATGTGCAATTGACTCACAATAACCTATTTAGAATTTATACAATATTTGATGTGTGGGAAGGCACGGCATCTGGACACGGCTATTTACAGTCTGGATGTGTTTTTGTGTGTGTGTTTAAATTAGGTCAAGTGGATTGGGCAGCTCTGGCACAGGCATGGATAGCTCAAAAGGAATCCAGTGGACCAAATGTGGTGGATCAGCAAGGAATGCAGCCCAATGGCCAGGAAAACCAGGGATTAGACACAGGTCCAAATAATCATGGAAACTTCCAGGGGGATCCAAGTTTCAGCAGAATGTGGCAGCCAGGTGTGACTTGGTTTTTCTTATTTTAGAATAACAACCACCGCTCCCCTTATATATACCAAGTATATATTAGGATTTAATTTGAAATGTTTTTAATATTGGGGGGTTGAAAACAAAACCCAACCCCTGTCTCTTACTTTTCACAATCTAATTGTTCATTGTTATATATTTGTTTGAAATACTGCATACTGAATTCTGCCTTTGCATGTTTTCTGAACAGAATGGGTGATGCCCCATCAGACTCCTCACCCGCCCCCAGGGCAACAGTGGATGCCTCCAGCCCCAGGGCCAGTGGACGTTGTTCCTACTTCTGAAGACAGCAACAGCCAGGACAGTGTTGATTTCCTTCCAGACTCCAGACACGGTGTCTTCAACCAAAACAACCACAACTTTGGAGGGCAACCAGAAAATTTTACTATGGCGCCAATGGCAGTCAACCAGTTTGACTACCAGGTAAATAGGCCTTTTGTACAGTCAAATGCACGGATATTAAAACAAATTATCCTGGGGCAACATTTAATGAATCTTACTTGATAATCTAAAAAAAACATTTTGAGCATAGATAGTTGCATTTGCATATTGTGTACTTCGAGGGCTACTGAAATTGATGCCTAAGAGTTAGAGAAAATTCTGTGGTGTTTGAAATTTCCTAAATTAGGGATTAAATGATTTTTTGAACAATATGTCGCGATTACAAATATTCGTGATAATCGTATGCTTAACATTTTTTAATTATTCGTTAAATCGTAGAAAACGATAGTCACATATTCGCTAAACGTGGCTGGAAGTAGAACAAATGCTTTTCTCTCCAAATAAGGGTAAAATTGTCGTGTGTACTGGGGCTGCTACAGTTAAATCAAAAATCTATTTTTTGATCGATTCCATTCCTCATTGTATATATACATGGATATAAATACCGCATAATCAATTTAAGTTACATTTTTGTAACGCGCATTGTTAACAACATTTATTTAAGTTTATCAACAAAACTGTGTTGCAATTTAAAGTATTTCTGCCAAAGTCAAGCAGTGGGTGTGCTCTTCTTCACCTTCTCGTGTTAACTAGCATCTGATTTGCTGGTCCCATCCTACCAGCGAATCAGTTTTGAAAATTCTTGGTACGTTCGCTCCTCTGTGTATTCACTGTGCAAAAAATTATTGTTTTAGGCCGGAATTTTGGCATTGTGTTTAACAGATAATGAAGGTTAGGTGGTACAATATTAACAAGATGCAAGGCATTATGCTGAAGACATTTTTCTTAAACTCTTGTCTAGTTTATATAGATTACATTCCAAAGTACTGTAATCTGTTTGCAATAAATATTTTAGTAACACTCCTGTAGTATGTTAAACTTGCTAGGCTAGGTTGTGAATGTTGTGTTTTGTTTACCTTTTTCTCCTGACACTACCAGACGTAATTACCCCTTGTATTAAATTGTTGTGCACAAGCTTTTACTTAACTGCGGTGATAATAAAGTAATAATGTCACAGGGAGTGGAATGCACTGAAAATCGATTGCTATTTACATACATACATACATAGCGTGTAAGTACAGTACCATAGGATGATTCAATCCGCAGAATGTGGCAAAAGCACAACAATGAAAGCAGGAACTTCAAACATGCCCTTCCATACTTAGCACCTGGTGGAGTTAAAAGACATCAGCAGTCAACCAGCAAGGTCACTTTAATAACATACTTTATTTTCCCAGTGCGGCTCCCCCCTGTACTGTCCTCTGTTTCACCCTCAATTATCACTATATAGTTTCAGTATGTTCATTAAAATGTACACTA
The DNA here is from genome assembly GCF_017654505.1 of Polyodon spathula. Classification (NCBI taxonomy): domain Eukaryota; kingdom Metazoa; phylum Chordata; class Actinopteri; order Acipenseriformes; family Polyodontidae; genus Polyodon; species Polyodon spathula. The sequence continues at coordinate 70,185,543 of NC_054538.1, read as the reverse complement.
TTATGTCACCAGAAAAACATGCTACCTCGGGTTAAGTTGATAACGGTATTGAAATGTGTTTTCTTAAAGTATGAATGAAATAACGATTAAAAAAAGGAATATGCATAAAGAATATCATGTCCATTCTGCTCTATTCCATACTTGCAGGTTATGTAGTACAAAATGATTTATTTATTTTGCAAAGTATTTGAAAAAAAATTGAGAACAGTTAGCAGTATGTGTGTAAAGCAAGTACTTTAAATGTATTGAAAGAAATACAGATGCTTCATATTTTGTAATTCTGTGCTGTTTCTAAGTACATTTAAATAAATCGTGTAAATAAAGTAGGAGGAGGAAAAAAGCTTGCAGTCCCATTTTGACAGACTTAAATTAAAGAATCATTTTTTGAAACTATTGATGGTAATATAAGGCCAGTTTCATTGAGTATTATTTTTCTTCCACCTGTGTGCTTGTAATTTTTTTTTAATTCTTGCTAGAATCTTGCTATTTTAAAGCCTGTACCTTCCTTGTGTTGCAGCCCATATCTCACAGAGAAAAAACTTGTTACCCTTTTAACTGAATTAAAAAAAAAAAAAATTGAAAAATAACCGCTACTATCGTGATAATCAGTGTATCGTGAAAGAGTGGGCTCTGAAGTATTCGTATCATGAAAATTTACTAATGCTTCATCCCTAAACTAAATACCTTATTTCAGCATGGTGCTGCTGCATTTGGCCCCCCATCTGGTGGGTTACAACCTCCTTACTGGCAGCAGAGCCCTCCACAGAGCCGTAGAGAGGGGCCCCCCACGTTTAGGGAGCGGCCACGCTCTCCCGTCCAGATGCCAGTTAAACAGGAGCCCCCTGCACTTCTTGGTAAGTCTTTTACCTTTTCCAGATCGCAACTTTATATTTTCACTGTTATGTAAACTCCTTGGGTAAAAGCAAATGTCCCCCCTTATATATAGAAAACCCAGCTCTGATGCACAGCCAACACACAAACAGTAAAAGAGGAAACTAAATAAACCAGTCATGCCACAGTAAGGTCAGCCAGGGCATCAGAGACTAAACTCCACGCCTTTACCGTTGCTGGACTGGCCCCATTCAGCCAAGAGTGGAACAGAGTTATATCCGATGATATCCAAGCTACAAAATTAACTTTTTAGCAGCTGATAGGCCAGCAAGTAAAGTTCTACACTGAGTCAAGGAAAGATTAACCAAGGAGTCATGGTTAAAAATAAACCAGTCAGTTTACTCTCGTGGCCTGGGTAAATATTGAAAAAGAAATTATCTAAATTCAATCAAAACTATTTTTTAAAGTTTTTATTGTGGTGAAATCTAAAAATATGTTTTACCCCCCTGCTCATATCAGTAACTGTTTAGTTGGACGTAACGATAAAGCTTGACCTGTTCTGTAGTGCAGATTGGCTTTTAACTTAAAACACCTTAGACTGCTTTCTTTGTTTTAATTAACTTTGAGTATTTTAGAAATGGCTTAACCAGAAACATTTTTAAAAAGCCATGCTGCATTTGAGTATCATCATGTCAGAGTATGTATGTAGTTTCTTTTTTAATCTGTATATTTTTGTATTAATATCTGTAAAAAGGTTAGTAAATTACTTTTAATCTGTATTGTTCTCCAGACGCTGTAAAGCGCAGGACATTGCCTGCATGGATCCGTGAGGGACTGGAAAAGATGGAACGAGAAAAACAGAAGAAACTAGAAAAAGAAAGAATGGATAAACAACGTGCTGCAATGGCAAAAGAGGAGCTGGAAGAGGAGTGTGATGGACCTTGTTTACCACGGAAAAGTAAATTTGTAAGTATCAGTGCTTAAGCCAAGAGCAGTGATGTGTATGCTTATTTTAGTTTCTGTAATACGATCAAGATGTTTTAAACCTTTTTTATTTTTGGTATTATTATTATTATTATTATTAATATTATTAGGACAGTGACGATGAAGTGGAGGAGGAAGATGACAGACCTGCAGCAAAAATAGTGGAACTGGAAAGTAGAAGTCCATCCCCAATACATGAGGAGCAGAGTGAACCAGAAATGACCGAGGAAGAAAAGGAATTTCAACTGGTACTTCATTTGCTTATTCAAAGTATTACTGACCGCAGGTTTGGGTGTTAAATCTGCAGCCGCCTTAAGTAATAATGTCTTTCTCAGTTTTAACTGTTTTGTTAAGTTCCTGTTAAGGTGTGTTTTTATTTCTTAGTCAGAAGAGTCCTTCTTTCTAATCAGTCAGCTACAACCCAGCCTAGATGCATTCAGAAATGTTATTATAATGTATACCTGGGATGGCTTTGCTAAAGTATACAGTGACCCTCTGTGTGTTGGTATGTGTTTGCTTTTGCAAGTCAATATTTCAGTGCATGTACATACAGAGACTCGTTATATTGGGATGCACAGACGGAGCAGGGGATGAATGTTACAAATACACATGTAAAACAATAGTTCTACATTCAGCACTTCCAGATCATCATCTGGTCATATCAATGTAAGGCTTCAAAATTCTTCCGTAACCTTTTCCTCTTTGTGTTTACAGATGATTATGACCAAAACTGTGCTGACAGAAGTGCTTTTTGAGGTCACCAATGAAGAAATCTATTGCGTTGCAAAAGAGGTTCACCGCAAGGCAACAAAAGGCATGCATTCTGCTTCAGATCAATCTAAACCATTAGACGGTGATGCCAGCATGTATACAGTTTTTTTGTTTAAATATTTATGTAGTTAGATTCTCCTAATTAAGAACAAATACAAATGTGTAGCTTATAAAACAAAATGCTACAGAATTATAATTCATTGGTATAAAATAGGTAACATGTTGACGCACTGTAGTTGCAGTGCTCTTTTCATTTTTAATTCTAGTTCTGTATTTATCTTGATTCATAATTTTATTAATGTAGTATCTGTTTCATTTAGAATTTTTCCTGCAGTAATACAAGTAATCTACAAAGGTAAAAATGCTGTCGCCATCAGTCTCTTCTAATGCACTGGTAGAATTAGGACATCTCTGTGTATGTGGCATGAAACATGCATAAAATCAATAGTAACCACTTCTTTATTTTTTTTTTGGGGGGGGGGGGATAAGTAGCACACCTTTAACTTGGTACAGCTGCAAAGGTTCTTCCACGTCTCATATTCCTAAAAGGGTGTTGGTCAGCTCTTTTGTGAGAATTTGCATTAGTAAGAGTGGTATTTCTCTCTTCCTCTAGTATTGCAATTAATGTTTAATTTCATGTTAAATACTAATTCTCTAAAAGTGCATTTGATGTATTTGTTTTCCTTTTTTAATGGATGTCATGTTTGTAATTCTTCTCTCCTTTGCAAAGCAGCATTAATAGTACAGTTTAGCTTTGCTATAGACTCTCATGACTTTGAAAACGTGGCTGTATGTGTTAACGTGTTGTTCCTGTTGATGTGATACAAAGCTCCTGCAAAGCAGCTGGCACAGTCCAGTGCACTGGCTTCTCTCACTGGACTCGGTAAGTAGTTTCTAGTTTAAAATTAGGGAGTTTTTTATTTTTTTTTTTTAAGGTGGGGAAGCAGTTATAGGATCGTATTTTCCTCTGCCAGATTGTGCCTAAGAAATCCATTTAAACGAAAAGCTGTTTGCTATTTATGCAACTACCAAATTGTGAGATTCCTGTTACAATAAATATGATCAATGCTGATATAAATCTTGTACAGTACAATCTGAACAGTCTAATCAGTTTCAGAAAGTTAAGTGCATACCAAGATATCTGTCTATCAATTAATGACACCTGTAGGCATTGATTGATTAAAATAATTGATCAATTTAACCTTGTCTAGCTGAGTGCGATATCAAAAAAAGTGAGGGAAAAAGGAATCTTGAAAAATGGCAGAGGGTACTTCCAAACATTTTGTGTTGTCAACGTACTCAGTTCTGCCTTTACTTCCATCACGTGGTATGCAATGGATCACGGTATATAAAGAGAGCTCCAGGGCTATTTTTCTATTTAGTGTCTATGGAGAGGGGTCGGATTGGGTTTATTTTCTCAGTGTTTAAAAATGCTATCACCTTTGCCCTGGGTCCACGGAAGATATATATATTAACCTAGTGAATGATGACGTAATGTAATTGATAACAAAAATGAACTTTTGTGAACACAGTCCTTCATCCGCAGTGCTGTGTAAAAACATTTTGTGATTGCAGTGTCACAGAATGTAGCAAAATGCATTATTTACTGCAGTAGTATGGTCATAAGCTTTACATTTTGCTGTACTAATGCAAATGTATTTAGGCTACTGCAGCAGCTATTTAATATTACCGTAATGAAATATATGAAATACATTAAATAATTAGCTCGACTGATTCTGGAATTCAGTTATCTAATTTTATATTTAAAAAAAAAAAAAAAAAAACTTCTCCAGTACAGTTTAATTAAATAAATAAAAATAATACAGGTCTTTTGAGATATATTTTATTTATTTTATTTTTTTATATTTACAGAGAAGTTACGCTTGTAAATTATCAGTTAAAGGTTAAAAATGAAAAATGTATATAAATTGGTCTAATACCAAACAATTCATGTTTTTTATTAGCGTTTGCTGTGCAAAGTTCTAATCTGCGTACAGAAAAGTGCATTTTTTGTACCAGTTACGATATGTTATCATTAACTAGTGCTGGGGACAAAAATCCGAGCAAATATTTTTTCACATGTATTCGGATACAAAAATCACATGTTCGTATTCGCTAGAAATGCCAAAAAAATTTACCGGCTTACCAGAACTTGCGCAGAAGTTTAAAAATGGCAAATGAAAGAGTTTTGTGTGATATGTGAGATTTAATTTATATTAAATAGTAAAAAAAAAAAAAACACAGGATCAACACAGCCTCTATTTAAAAGTTTTAGACGGCAAAAAGTAAACAAACCAGATTATGGGCGCGCACGCATAGTGTGCGTACCTAAACTCAACGGTACTGTTGAGCGTTCTCGCAACAAAAATGTCACTGTTGTCACAACACTTCTGGGTATTTAGGAACGCTTCATTGCATTCCTAAACTAAACGGTAAAATCTAAAATGAGCAATTCTGCATATCGGGCCTGCAGCTTCAGAATCTAAAAAAGAATATTGCAAAATCTTAAGCATACTTCATTTATATATATATATATATATATATATATATATATATATATATATATATATATATATATATTATATTATATATATATGTATATATAATATATATATGTATATATATATATATATGTATATTTAGCTCAGAGAGCCAGCTGTACTTAGTTTGTCATATTGGCTGCGTCTTATTTGTTGTACAATAATGCATAAATAAAATAAATAGTGTGTGTATTTACAATTACCATTTTGAAGACGGATTGCAGTATCTGTATGTACATTGAAATCCCATTCGTAATTTTTATATAGTAGCTTAATCGCGGTTGTGGGTATTGCCATCTTTCTGTTGATTAGCTCACCAGCTCTGAGAGTCAGTGAGTTTGAGTCAGCGTTGAGCCAATGCTGCGCGCCACAAGCTCTCAACGGTGAGTTTAGGACCGATTTTTAAGAGTTGTTGCTTTTCAGCGTTGAATTTAGGAACTCGGCCATAGTGATTTCTGTGGAAGGCCACCTGGATCAAGAACGCTTTGTGCTGCTTTAGAGCAAGTCAGAATCTGATTGGACAGAAAAAAGGCAAGCACGTCATTCTGAAATGCCTTGCTTAAACAGTACCCAACTTGCTGGAAATGTTGTGTAGTGATTTTTATATAGATGTTGTATATTATATATTTTTTTATTTGAAGTGTCTAAAGTTCCAAATTTTTCATTTGCTTGCTAACAACGTTTAACTTGAACTGCTATTTGGCATCCTTTGTTTTGCATTTAGTTCGCTGTGGTAAAATAAGGCCTACACAACGTATTCTTTACTCCTGGGATATTTTTCTACTTAATGTATTTGCTGCCGTGCTCTCTGTCTACGTTCTGAGCACTAATGGCTTTTATTACTTTTTAAAAAACGAACAAGTATTTGAACATGAAAATCCTGCGTTTATCCCAGCACTATCGTTAACATGCGTTATGTTTTTCGTCAAGAAACCCTTGGGCTAGAGTACAACAGGCGTTTACAAGTTTTAAATTTTTTTATTTTTAAATAACAGTAAAATCAGCTCAAAGCAATGCAATCCGACATCGCTCCATTGACTCTCAATAGAAAAACTTCTCCTGGGCTCTAAGTATCCCATAAGCCTTTGTGCACACTTCTAGAGAAAGGGTAACAGGAAGGTTTACCGAATATTTTGGAATGAAGAAAAAAAGACTGCAACTTGCAACATTTGCTCATCGGTGCTTTCCTTTCACGGCAGTTTATCATTTTCTTAGTCGCAAATATTTGCAAACTGTCAAATTACGTGTAAGTAAATATATGTATATTAAACATTATTTGTTTTATTTTACTGAATAGGGATCAGTTTAAATCAAACTATTGTCTCTTATAAAAGTGTTTGGGTTTGTGCATGCAGGTGGACTGGGTCAGTACGGGTCAGATGAAAGCGAAGATGAGAGAAGTGAGACAGACTCTGAAACTTCAGACACAGATGATGAGGAGCTGCGGCACAGAATCAGGGAAAAGCAGGATGCCTTCTGGAGGAAAGAGAAAGAGCGACAGTTTCAGGAGAGGCAACAAGTGGAAGGTACATGAACTTCTCAAGCTTAAAAAAATTAAATCTCTCATCTGTATATCTCCTTCAACATATGTCTTGTTTTACTCTTTTTACTTCAGATCCAATAAAGTGACTGTGTGCTTAAGTTAATCAATGTACAGGTAGTGGACAAACAAATGGAAACACCTGGGTAAATGAGGGGCACCAAGTATATTGAAAGCAAGGGCTTCCACACAGGTGTGGCTTATGTGTTAATTAAGAAGATAACATCCCAGCATGCTTAGGGTCATGTATAAAAATGCTGGACAGGCCTGGTTGCATATAATTATGACTGCTAGAGGAGACCTCAGTGATTTTGAAAGAGGGGCCTTCTCGGTCACCAGATCTGAACCCAATCGAGCATTTATGGGGTATTCTGGAATGATGCCTTAGACAGCGTTTTTCAATAAAGCGTGAGTTGATTGACTTTCCCGTGGAAGAATAGAATTCTGCAGGAGGGATGCGGCACCAGAGGCTGGTAGACTCTATGCCACGGCGCATACAGGCCGTACTGGTTGCATGTGGTGGCCCAACACCCTATTAAGTGACTTTACACTGGTGTTTTCACTGTTTTGTCCACTACCTGTAGAATTTCAGCAGTAATTATCGAAATGTAACTTATTAATTTGTTTTCTTTATATACTTGTTTATACATTTTAAATTTAACACCCATTAATTTTTTTTGTCCCTCTTGCAGAAGAAAAACAGTCTGAAAGAGTGAACAAAGAGATGCATGAATATGACAAAAAACAGATTTTCAGCTCGGTTAAACAGGAAATAGTAAAAGAGAGGGAGCCCGAATCTATAACTGAGAAAAGAAGGTCTCGCAGTGAGACTGATGTCATTGAGCCCAAAAAGAATGTGAAAGAGGAGGAGAGGATAGGCAGGAGTAGGAGCCAGAACTTGTCAGGTAGCAATAGTCGGAGTAGCAGCAGTGAGAGCAGTAGTAGTAGCAGCAGCAGCAGCAGCAGCAGGTGGAGCTCCTCCTCCAGTTCAGTTAGCAGCCACAGCTCCTCACATTCCTTCATGCCAAAGAGAAAGAAAAAACGCAGCCGGAGCTGGTCCCCCTCACACAGGGCCAGGCAGCGCAGCAGAAGCAGGAGTTCCCACAGGCACAAGAGAGAGCGGAGCAGGGAGAAGGGGAGGGATAGGAGGAGGACCAGTCGGAACAGGAGCGCAGATAGGAGCAGTAGGAGGTGGAATCGCAGCCACTCTAGGGAGCGCAGAGCTAGCAGGGAGAGGAGAAAGAGCAGGAGCAAGTCAAAGGTCAGGGTCAGCCATAGCAGAAGCAGAGACCAGCACAGGAGTGATGACAGGAGTCGTCGTCGGAGCAGGAGCAAGCGCAATCAGACAGGCAGCAAGGACAGGAGGAAGGACAGGAGCCAGAGCAATGATAAGGACAAAAAGAAAAAGGATAAAGAACAGGACAAGAAGAAAGAGAAGCAAAAAACTAAGGAAAAACGAGAGGAAAAAGATCACAAGTCCACAGGCCAGGAAGGGAGTAGTACCAGTAGTAGATCAAAGCGGAACAGCGAGTTGTCCAGCCGGCTGTCACGACAGGATAGCAAGTCCAGCAAGAAAGGCTTGGTTAAGAAAAGCAAGAAATATTCAGATTCTAGCAGTGGAAGCAGGTCTTGTTCTCCAGAGGTTAGCAAGGAAAATAAGTCTAAGAAGACTAAACGTAGTCGTTCACGATCAACGGAAAAATCTCACAAGTCTGGTAAGAAGGCAAGCCGCAAACACAAGTCTAAGTCACGATCAAGGTAGTACACTTTGTTTTTTCTAATGTATTTTGTTTTACGTGATTGTTCATGGTATCGATTGAATAATGAATGGTATAGTTGAATAATGTGCCTGTATTTAGTTCCACCTTTAACTGGCTAATTAGCTATTCTTTATTTATTTTTTGTTTTTTAAATTCCCATTAGTAGTCATTGTCCCACACCCCTCCCCCCTCCCTTCTAGGAGATCCTCCTAAGGCTTCATAGTGTTCTCTGCTGGGAGATTTGGGGCTGGAGCATTCTTGGCTCCCATGTGGCTGCGAGTGTGATCTCCTAATCCACTCCCAGCTGTGCATGTTGAGTGGCAAAGGATCTGCATACGCCACAATGTTTTCCTCCCAAGGAGTGCTTTCATAGACAGCGTCCAAGAACTGTATCCAAGAGCTGCTTTATATGATTGGGATGCAGAAACAAGCCACCTCTCTAGACTGATTTACAGAGACATAAGCAATAAGATTCATTGTGTGTTAACCCAACTTCACAAGCCAGTATTTTTGAAATATTAACAGCTGCTCTTTTCCTGCTTTTTTTTTTTTTTTTTTTTTTTCTTTTCAGGTCAGTCACATCAGTACATCGCAGGCGTTGAGGAATGATATGGCACCTGAACCTTATTTTAAAATTCTATGAGTTTTAAAGGCTTGTCTCATTATAGAGGCAACTGCGTAGGTGGAAACAACTGTGTTTTTTTTTTTAGTGCTGTCTGCAATACATGAATTTTTGAATGGTTGGTTTTTCCTTGTATTCATATTTTGAGGTTAGTAGATTAAAAGTTTAAAGCCAAGCTATTTTGAAGCTGTAACATTTTAAAAAAATAAATCGTAATGTACATTGCTGTCAATAATAAAAATTCAAATGAGATTGAGTTTTATTTTTCATTTGGATTTGTAGCATCGACGATTTTTTGTCTTGTATGTATCCTTAACATGACTGTTTAGTTGTTAATCAGACATGAGCAGCTTTAGCAGAAATGTGTGTGTGTCATGATGCATAATTAAATGTTTGGCAACAGGGTAAATACATGTTACTTTTTAATTGTACACGTCTATATAAGTAGTGTGGATGTAGTTTGATTAGTTTGTATATTTAAAGATGGCTTGGGGTATGTATGTTACTGATTCAGATGTCATTTTCGTTGGATTCTCAATAAGCTTTCTCCATCAAGTCGATTTTGGAAAGAGGTTTCTGCAGGCCCACTATCCTTAACGGTTGATAACCCAATTCAGACCTGTTTGATCTCAGTCTTTCACCAATGGCAAAAAATAGGACTAATTAAAAAAAAAAAAAAAAAAAAAAAAAAAGCCAGATAGAAAATTGCATTAAATCATCCACAAAACTGAATATGACCTTGGTGGTCAGTATTTTAGGATCTGCTTTTTATATGCTCTGCATTATGAATGTAATAATTATTATTATTTTTTTTTAATAAATGCTACGAGAGAGAAATAAAAGGTGTTTCTTGGGTTGGCTAATGTGCACTTTTTTGTGTTGCATTGAACAGCAAGTTATATTAATGTGTTTTCTGTTGATTTATTCTCCTTCAGTTTGCATTTATTATAGTGTAGAGAGAATAGAAGAGTATTTTCCATAGACTCCTATTATGATTATAATACTAAGTTTATTCAGTACTGACCAATGCTATATTGATCAATTAAAGACCCTGTGACGGCAAGGAAACCTTTCCAGTCTATTCCCTAGTAGTTAATGACTGGAAACACTTCACAAAATGATAGCAGCACCATTCCACCAATGAATTGATTTGGTGAATTTTAAAGTATACGCAACAGTGGAGACTGGCTAATTTAAGTACTTTCGCCCATGCTGGCTTCACAAAATGCTGAATCTACAATATGCGATTTTAAATATTAACGTAAATCTCTGAGACATGCCATCTCATTTACAAGTGTCCTGTAAATTATTAACCAATTTAACTAGAATAGGTTGATCTAGATGCTTAAGTATTAGTTAATGGTGTGAATTCAACAGGGAAGTTGTTCATACAGTAGTTATATATATATATACATCGTATTCAATTTGGTGCCACAGCATTTATTTTAAATTGATCAAAATGACTGCGGACCTTAAACGAGGACGGTCTTTATTAATAACACTGTGTCTTACAAACGCTGCAATGTTTTATTACATGATTTAATCAATTTTAGAAGCGGCGTGTGAGAGGCTCCGATCTGCAGCACTACTCATGTGTTTTTGGGTCCTCAATACGGTTCATTTATTGACAGTTAACGAGAGTCTATTAGGTGGGAGTTGGAAGGTCAGGGAGTACTGTACCAGCGAATCAGGAGTGTGATTTGGTTGTTAAGGGGCAGGGCAATGCTGGTGTGGGAGCTAAGTCCGAGAGTGTGAGGTAGATGGTTTTTGTGCACCAAAACTACCTCAGAATATCTGCTTGATTTCTGTAAAAACTCAATAAAACCACAATTGGACCATGGAACAATGGTCAAAGGTGCTTTGGACTGTTGATGGATGGACAGTGACACCTGTGCCCTCTGTCAGTTATGTTGTCAATTCAATGCTTGTCTTTCTATTCCTTAAGGATATTATTTTCAAGTATTGCTCATCCTTGTTAGACAGATTTTTAGGTCTTCCAGTCCTGGGTTTGTCAATTACAGATGATGTTTCTCTGGACTTGTTGATTATACTTTGGATACCACACCTTGAAAATCAAGTGATGCGAGCTATTTCACTCAAATGATTTTCCTTCTTTATGCAAGTCAAGGTTGTTATAATAGAAAACACTAGTGGAGGTTCTGAGTAAATTGCTGATGCTCATAATGCATCAGAGTAGAAAAATGCAATGTGTCTCAGACTTTTTTTCAAGTGATAAAGTGATTGTAAAATTCTGGAAGGAAACAAATAGTCAAAAGTAATCCTAGGCAGAATATAACAATAAAAAACAAAACATTATTTTCTTAAAAATAAGAGCTACCCAATTCTGCAATAATAATAACATTTGACAATCTTTTAATAAAAGCATAAGAAAATTCCTAATTGTGTTGGACAGGTTGTTAAATGCATTTTACATAATTGTAGACTTATTAACTATTGAGACCTACTAGAAGTCATGAAAAACTACACTTTCCAAACAAGTACGGTTATGAAAGCTGCCATCTTTTTTGACAAATAATTCCATCAATCGCCTTTACCCTGAATAAAAAGTGCAAACGCAGAGAAGAGTATATAGCTGCAGAACGAAGATTCACACAGGATAGCTCCAACAGGGTAGTGCTGCGTGCGCAACTCGTAATTTACGCTGTGCTTCATTCACTCTCAATCCTCAACGTGACGATAATACCCCACGAAGCTTAGGTTTAGTGTTCAGTTATTGTTGTGTGTCTAAAGTTACGGGCAATATCCCACGAACCTTGGGTTTAGGTTTACGGTATTGTTGTGTGTATTTAAAGTTAAGTTCAATACTCCACGAACCTTACGAGTTGCGCACGCAGCACTTGTGAGCTACGCTGTGGGAGCCTTCGTTCTGCAGCAATACCCCTCTCAACTCAGTGATGTATCTTGCCGCTGTCACTGTTTTATTATTCGTGGGGAACTGTCGTTTGCGCAGGCTTCAAAGTGGGGCATAGTGATTAGTTCCAAGTGACATGTTCTTGTTCCAAACCTTTAAATATATCATTATTTATGTAGATTATATGTTTAATATATACTTTTTTAATGAGCCAGAATAATTAAGCTTTTATTCCAGTTAAAACAAACACGGCAACGTCGTAAATTACCATATCAAACCATTGCCGTATGTTTTTTCAATTCAAATGTGTGCCCTGAACCATTGGAACTATACTAACCACGTAAAGCAGAGCGAGTTTCCACTCGGGTCTTTCAAAGCAACCGGACTGCCTAGGGCATTTCAAAGAATAACATTACGTTAATTGGCAAGTATCAGATTAGAAAGATCTTGTGAACAGCAGGAGCTTGGTGTGTATAGTGCTGTGGCCATGTCTGCAGTGGAAGTGAGGTGTTTTGTAATGCACAGATTGGGTTCGGGAACAACATTTCGATGGGTTGTTCGGGTTTTTGAACGACATGCCCCGGCTGTGTTATCTGTGCAGCCGCTGTCGTGTTTGCGTTCTGGGACTCTAGTTCAGAGCATTGCAAAGCAGCAGCAGCAGCTGCATTCACGTTATCTTATCGCGAGTCTGACCTGCAAGAGACAGTAAGCAATCGGGCAATCGGCATGCATGTTATTTGCAGAAATTAACATTTCTCTTTTCACTTATATTTACCATGTTATCGAATACTATGTAGGCCCACCTGTGTATTATTTTTACATTTTAAAGAATGTTTCGTCTTCAATCATTGTAACTTATATATATTATATATATATATAATATATATATATATATATAGATATATATAATATATATTATATATATATATCTAGATATATATATATATATATTGTGCTACATAACTTACTGAATGGCAAATTACTGCCATAGCAAATACTGTATATCACTTGTTGGCAAAATGCTTTTTTTTTATAGACCCTTGTCCTTTATCTGTAAATGCAACTATTAATTGTATATTTGGCAGAATGTTTTAATGCAAATATATAAATATATATTTAAAAACATATGTATATAATTAGGCACGTGTTCTTTAAGATACTTTTGCATCGCACTGTTTTTTTTTTGGAGTGAAGTAAGAAGTTTTAAAATATGTAATAACAAATTGAACAAGTACCCTTTTTTATTTATTTACCACGGGGCGCAGGAACTTGCTTCAGCCCAAATATTGAAGTAAATTAAAAGCAGAGCTATACAGTAGAGTAACATTTCTTTAGTTTCTGGCAAGGTAGGGCCAACATGTGTACGACATCGCATACAACGCTGGACCCAGATGAAACGAAGAAATTCCAGTCTCTCGCAAAGAGATGGTGGGATGAACAGGGAGAATTTGCAGCTCTTCATTCTATGAATGATCTCAGAGTTCCATTTATCAGGTAACACTTAAAATTTAAATTCAGATTTATTCATAAAGAGTTATGACCCTGTTCACACATTTTTTTGTTAAAAAAAGGAAGGATGGCTTGCACACAGAATGGAAGAGCTACGGGATATACAGTAATCCTTGATTTGTAGCAGATGATTTTCTATTATTATATTTACGTCGCAGCATAGTAGCAAATTTATATCCACTGAATTATAAACTTAATAAACTTTATATATATATATATATATATATATATATATATATATATATATATATATATATATATATATATATATATATATATATATACATTTTGAATCCACCAACAACCACATTATTCCATCAAGAACACAGAGTGTTTAGAACATGGGAAGCAGCAAACTTATGAGTGTTCAGAGGTATAAATATTTATTTTCGTAATGGATAGTTCACTCAGACTGCAAATGAGTAACAGGTTGTACATACAATGACTTATCACCTAATACTACTGCTTCCTCCAAAGGAAAGACACAGCATTAAATAATAATTAATTAATTATTCAGTAACCGGTTACACCTGGATTTATTTTATACAAAAATAAACTATTATTTAACGTTCATTCTATTTACAATAAACATTCATACCTTTTTTAACCTGCATGAATACCGTCTTTGTTTACAAACACGATTGTTAAATTACCAGTAAAGACAGAACATTATCATTACCCCTTCTCTTGGAAGATTACTGAACATCTGGCTAACAAAACTCTAGTCCCACATGTATAGCAACGGCAACTTCATTAAGGGAAGCACCCTAACCTAAATGCAACAGTACACCATCATATATCAAATACACTTTGCTCAACAACATGCACGATACATAATAAACCACTGCTCAGTCGCCAGTAGAATACCATTAACAATAACAATCACAGTAACAGGCATTGAAATATTACAGGGAAAATTACAAGTTACAAGCTTACCTGTGCCATTAATCAATAAAACAAACTTACTTTTTTTTTTTTTTTTTTTTTTTTTTAACTTCAAATATTACAAAAAATTCCCTGCTGTAAATAAAAGAAAAATAATGTCAGTTAACTCAGAGTTAAGACCTTCACACACCAGACACGACACGATTTTTACTGGGGCGACACGACAAATTCGCCCCGAAAACACAGTGCACGCCAGAGGAGGTCACAGACACGACGTGACATCCTAAGAAAAAGATCAGCTATAGGGGAATTCCATAGATTAGTCCAAAAACTAAAATTCAGATTCGGACAGTACTTTTGTATGTCTACAACCCAATTTGAAGACCTGTTGCAGATTGTTGGCCCGCACTTACACAAAAATAATTGCTTTGGCTCTTGTTAAAAAGGTCAGGGAAATTAGATACTGCAAGTATGATCTTCTCCATTTTGAGTTAAATTGAAACAGGGCTTGATTTTAAACCACAATACATGAAGCTGTTCTCTGATTGCTCAGTTGTGTAGTTGTCGTGCGCTGAATTTGCAAAAATAAGACCAGGTTCTATTATTTTTTTTCATGGCGCGTGCTGGAATTTGTGTCGCTTGTCATGTCATCTTTGGTGTGAAGGGCGCTTTTGAAAAGCATCGGTTTTATTGATATGTAAGGGCCTTTAGTCTTTGTAACCCGGATGGCTATTGTAAAATAAAGCTGCAGCTTTACAGCCAGATTTTAGTGAGATGCTGGCGTTGAGCACAGAAAAGAATCCCAAGTTTTATGTTGTTTACGTTTCCTTTCATTCAATTTATGTTTATTGCTTCCCATGTGTACTACAAGGTCTGCCTGTGAGTGTTATCTACAGCCTTGCTACATGAGGTACAAAACAGCACATTAACATCAATGTGAAATTCGTCGTTGCCAAACTCAATCCGATCTTTAGTGGTGATTGTTATTGTTTTTGGCATCTTTGAACAGCTCTGGATGCTGACAAGTGAACTAAAGCCTCATTCAAAACTGAACGTGAAAGAATGTATTGATTTGGTTATTATCAAACAAACCCTCCCCAAATGTAAAGCAAATAAATCTCCGACATCATGGAAAATCAGCATTTTTCCTTGTTATTCCGCAGCAAACGGCTTCCGAGGATCCCAGCTACTGAGCTACATAATGGGGTCTAATTGTATCAGAATGTTCTGTGTGGAAAATTTATAGTACAGGGCATCCCTAGTACCGTATGGAGTTCATGGTGAGTCATGATCAAGAGCTGATTCGAATCTTCAATTGTGGATCTTGTTCTGGAGGTCCACAGAGAGGGTTTCATTGACTTTTGCGATCCCAGGTTTCAGGGAGAAAAATCAGTTGGGCAAAATTCACCTCTCCACGCTTCAGTGACCTCTAGGTCAGTCGACCCAGGAGTCCAGGTTAGACTGACCTCCAGGGGTGGAGGGAGGGAGGGAGGGAGAGAGAGAGAGAGAGAGAGAGAGAGAGAGAGAGAGAGAGAGAGAGAGAGAGAGAGAGAGAGAGAGAGAGAGAGAGAGAGAGACTCCCCTAAGGCAATCCATGCAGGAAGCCTAGGTACAGTAATTAAAGGGGACAGTGATGCTCATGCAGGTCATGTTTACTTCCCAAAGCAAATTGATGTTATGTGCAGAGATAGATTTACACCCACTAATATTGTTTTGATACATGTATTTAATGTTTTGATATTCTCGAATAAGGTCAGCCTCTTTTAAATTCAGACGAAGTGACATGTTTCAAGTTCGCAACCAGCATGTGACATGATGATTTTAATTAACTTTAAACAAGCTTTGCAGCTTTAAATAATTTGGAACTGAATCTGTTGAAATAGAAATACATCTGCAACTTAATATTAAACATTCAATATTGCTGAGTAAAATACAAAATATGAGTTTTACACTCACTGGCCACTTTATTAGGAACCCCCACATATTTTGGTTGGCCCATCTTTTATTGCAGTAACCAATATGGAACTGGTATGGAATCGATTTTCTGTGATGAGGATTATGACGACATTTGTGATTTTCAAGTTCATCCCCATAACTGCTCAATTGAAATGACATCCTGAGTTTGTGCTGGGCAGTGAAGATGACTGAAGTATGTCATGTATGTGATGTTAACCAGTGACAGACAGTACAAAGCCAGTGGTGTGGATGGTACCCATTTGTCAGAGTACATATTCAGCATAGTGTGTTGGATGTAGTGGGTGGAAATCGGCCTTCCGGTGGAATCAAGGGCCCCAGGATAGTTTGTATTTGTAAATCATCTGCTTTTATTTCCTAACATTACATAAGATATGTATGTACCCCGTGGAAGGCCTAGTTAAATCCTATGAAGATGTTGCCCCATAATGCAGTACATTTTCTGCTCTATTCCAGAGACAATCTGTTGAATAGAAATGGCCGTCGAAAACCAGGAAGCCCTTTATCTGGTTATAAAATATTAGATGTCGGCTGTGGTGGAGGCCTATTAAGTGAGGTACTGTAAGTATTATGGGTTAATTATCTTTTTAAAAGCTGTGTGTATTGCTGGAGCGGAGGGGTCATTTCTGTGTGGCAGGAAATTGAGTAAATGAAGGGACATACTGAAAGGAAGGACTGTGGCTTAAAGGGGAAGGGCCATGGTTTAACCCTTTGCGGTCCAATGTCGGACCCTGTCTGACATCATCGAAAAGACATAAAACACAGGTCTTTAGTCGTTTTTTTCTCCAGAAAAAGATGAGAAAACCTTTCAATGGCCAAGTGAGACCGTTAGGAGCCGAAAAAAAAGTGTGTATCTGATAGCCCCATGCACCACAGACGTAACATGGAGGAGGCTGTGTGGTCCAGTGGTTCAAGTAACGGGCCTATAACCAGAAGGTACCTGGTTCAAATCCCAGCTGTGACTCACTGTGTGACCCCGAGCAAGTTACTCCTTGTACTCTGTCTTTCAGGTGAGACGTTGTTGTAAGTGACTCTGCAGCTGATGCACGGGTTCACACACCCTAGTCTGGTATCTTGTAAAGTGCTTTCTGATGGTGGTCCACTATGAAAGGTGCTATATAAAAATAAAGATTATTATAAACGAAGGAGATAGCTGCTTCTGCTTCACATTTGCAGAGCTTTGTGAGATGTTATAATAATAAAATAATGACTTAGATCACATTATTGAGGAGTTTGGTGATAAAACAAGTGACCAAGAGAGGATTTATCAGTATGCACATCTATAAAGAGGTTTTTGAAAAATACAGCGAACAAGAGGTTGGGCTTTGCTGGAGATGCAGTACTGGGTGTCCTTTTGCGATTCAGTGCCTTTTAAACCTGTTTTACTCTAGGAGGGGGGAGGGGGGATATTTTAAACTGCGCTTGTAAAATAAACAACGCGTGTGAAAATAAATTGGACCTGACACGCCTGACAAGCGCTGAATAAATGGACCGCTTACGGTTAACGGGGAAGGTCCATTGTAAACGTGTAAGGCCCATGGTTTAAAGTGGAAGCGTTTGAGTTTAAAGGGGAGGACCGTTGTAAAGGGGAAAGTTACTTTAAATTACATCTTTGCTTAAATCTCCTGTACTACTTATTTACCGTGCAAACTAATCTACTTTAAATAAAATTACTGTAAATTATTTTCAATCACTACTTATTAACTACTAATAAGAATTGCAACAGTAAGAACAATAAGAACAGTTCTCCTTCCCCTTTAAACTGTGGTCCTTCCAGACTCTTTTAGTTGTCCCATAAATGAACCAAATCATAATTTCCAGAAAAAAAGACAAATTCAATTTATTTAGTTTGTAGTAGATCCACTTTTAGCATTTTAATGTTATGCATACTGTACAGTGTTTCAAAATGTTATGATCATTTAAAAACATAAACATATATATGCCCAGAATCATGTTCTCTGAAACTGAATTTTTACTATGACCAGTGTCTTTAGCTTTGGCACGGCTGTTGTATAAAGTAATAAGAGCTTCAAAATAAGTTGCAGCTTATGTATTGCACTGAAGACTTGCCAGCAGAATTGCAATATTAAACTTGACAGTATCAGGTCTAACCAAATACTTAAACTTTCTATGTGTCTGTAATGGTCTGTCAAATTAGCTTTGTGCCTGACATCACAAAAAAAAAAATAAAGTATCATTATGATACATAACTTCATAACTAGCCAAGTCTAAGAAACTGGAAATGACTTCTCCTTGTGTGTGCCCCTAATGTGTTACCTAAGTTGGCACTGTCACAGCACTTAACTGTTTCTCACCAGACAGGAAAAATCAGAAAGCAAACTTTAAAGGAATAATAATAAATGTTTTGTCACCTAGTAATTACACTGCTGCAGAGTGCAGGGTCATACTTTCTGGAGCTTGCTGGCTTGAATTCTGGTTGCCCAAGTTTTTTATGGAACCCGAAAGTCAGCTCTGCCTTGGCCATTGTGCCACTATGGGCTAAGGAAGGAAAAATGGCTGGGTTTGGTTCATCTATCGTGCCATAGCAACCACTGCTGGTCACGCCCTAGACGAGGGCAGGAAAGGTTCAGTAACTTGGCAAAATCTGTTCTATGGCCTGGTACATGAGTAACAGATGTGAGGTGAGAATGGGTGTAAATACCCACTTGACGTCGCTGCATTATTCACTGCCTCCTTCTGTTGTGCTAAAGATCTTTGGCTTCTTCATTGACTTGTAAATGTAGGTGTTTTTCTTAACAACACTGTAAATAAAAAATGTAAAAGTCTGCTTCTCAGAACTTAAATCCCTTGTAATGCTACAACCCATGTGGTCTGATTGCAGTTGGACCACAGTTAGTCTCACCTACAGCACAGGAAGTGATTCTGTTTAAATCTTACACAAAGGAAAGGGGACCAGTGTTGCTTGCGCTAATAAGGGTTATGAGATCTGTTTTATAAATGCTATGCTTTTGCTGTTTTTGTTTGTAAAAATCCTTTCTCATTAGCCTTTAGGGAGGCTCGGAGCTTTGGTTACTGGAATTGACCCATTAAAAGACAGTATTAGAACTGCCGAGGTGCACAAATCATTCGACCCCGTTCTGAACAAGCAGATCCATTACAGCAGCTGCCTATTGGAGGACATCACGGAAGAAGCTGCAGAGACCTTTGATGCTGTTGTAGCATCGGAAGTGGTTGAACATGTGAATGACCTTGAGACTTTCATCAACAGCTGCTATGAGGTGTTGAAGGTGAGCTGCAGTTGAAGGAAATCCACACATGAATGTGAGTTTATTAAATGCTTCAGGGTTGAAGAGTACCGGTAAGTAGCTTCAAATTACATTTGTATGATCTTTGCAATTCTAAGTGGTACTTATTGCAATTACTCAGATATTGCATATAATGTCTGTGAGCTCTGTAGCTTCTCTTCAGTTGTACTTGTCTGCAAAGTCTTATGTAATGCAGGCTGGATCAGCCAAAGTGCTTTTCATTTTAATAAGTGCCAGCACAGCAGCGTATTGCCAGAAAAAGGAAACCTGGTCAACAGTGGTGGTCACTAGAAAGGCACTGGCTCCTGCTTTTAAAAGACACTTTTTTGTGTGGTTTAGCCTACAGTATGTAACATAGATGTAGCAGGCAACTAGAATTTGAGGGCATACTGCACACAGGTGAAAGCACCTTAACTAAAAAAAAAAAACAGGATAAACATACCACAATTCTCTGTTTCTCTCTTAATGTGTGTGATCAGTCAGACTAAGACTGCAGCTACTTGTTTGTTTTATCTCATCTCATTTTGTAATTCATGTGACAGGTTAAGAAAACGATTTCCATGAGATTGATATGATGTATGTAAACTGATACATCATTTCCTCTGAAATCAAACAATCTTGGATATGCTGAGTGTTGACCCCAAATACTGTAGGGAAGACTGTTGGTTTATTCTCCATCTCTCTCTCTCTCTCTCTCTCTCTCTCTCTGTCTGCATCGATTTGTTCTCCAGATCCCTTCTTTGTCAGCGCTGGTTGAAACTTGAATTAACTGTGTCTCCACAATTAGATTTTAAAGCTGTTTTAAACCTTGCTTTAAAACCACCTCACATTTCAGGCCACTTTTTTACACCCCCAGCTTGGTCCTATTTTCAGTAAGAAGTCCACCATCATCCATTTTTTTTTTTTTTAAATGACCTCTCTTTTTTAAAAAACCTTCTGCAAACTTGGATGTAACTCATTTTCTAACCCGTTACAACTTTAACTGACAAACAGTGAATTGGGGAAAAAAAACAAAAAACTGTAAGTAGTATCAACAAAAATGACCTGTTCAAGTTATAAGTTAAAATCATGTGCCATTTATTTTATATGATAATGCACCTTAAGTAGTAAGTGCACCCCCCAGTTACGGACAGCTTTGTTGGGCTGTTGACTGGCTTTAATGGGGCGATTGCTGGCTTTAACAATAAGATCTGAATTAATCTAATAGAGAACCCTTTCTTTTTTTAAATTCTTGGAAACAAGGACTCTTGTAAATGCATGGTTTTCGCTTATAAAGGCAATTTTAAAATCTGTATTCATGCACAAGTGGCCAGAAATTAGGCTATGTCTGTATAATTTGGCTGTATGTGTTACCTTTCTTGTATATTGATTAATTGTCAACCATAAGACTCTCAAACAAAAGCATAGCGTAATGTTTTCCAGTTATAACTGGTGCTAATATATTAACATTGCCTGGAATATTCCTCCATTCAGGGGTGTAGCGATACACTAATATCACGATATGATACAGTACGTATCCCTATATGCTGTTCACAGTACAGTATGGATCACGGTACATCTGATCCTGATGGGTACTTGTGTGATGCATAATACAAGTGAGCGATGTGGTGCTTTTGTTTTTGTATTATGATGCAAACGATACATAACGCTATTACGACATGATATATCATGTAAAGAATTAATACACAGCGAATAGTTACAGTCCTCATACTGATAATTTATTGTTTATATTGTTTATAATAATGTTTATATTGTTTATATTCTTCACTGGAAATTAAAATGGTTATTGTTACATAGTATTCTTGTGTCGTTTATTGCACAGTACAGTGTGGTTAGCAGCTGTTTGTTATGATTCAAGGCATAGCAAAATTAGCTGTGTAAATGATTATTTGTAATTTTTTTTTTTTTTATTTACAGCCTGGAGCATCGTTGTTTATTACTACTATAAACAAAACCAACCTGTCCTATTCATTAGCCATTGTTGCTGCTGAAAACATCCTGAAGATAGTACCCAGAGGTACTCATGACTGGGACAAGTTTATAAATCCTGTGGACCTGGAAAGAATTCTAGAGTCAAGTGAGTAGTTCAGTTAAATGTACCAAGTGTGTCTACCAGCGCATCCCAAGAATCCCATTCTCCTTATCAAGAAATTGAAAACACTGGATCCAGTTCAATAAAAGATAATCATTTGTTTATTTATAATCACAAATTCAGTGCATTCATCGTTAGGCTACGCTGACAGTAAATTTGGTATTTTCGGTATTTAACAATGTGGTCATGCTACTACTTCATCCCAGGTACTGTTTCTCCTCACTGCGCTACAGCATTCCCTACTGGTCACTGGCCAGTCATCTGGAGATGTGCTGTAGATCTCCATGGTGTTGAAGCTTGGTCATGTGATCAGAGGACACCCACTAACCTTCAGTTGCTGTGGTGAGGGAGCATAATCGGGGCTAAAATAATTAGGTGCACTAAAATAGGTACATTAATTTTACAAAGTACATTCTGAAGTGCACATGTATGCCGCATACTTGCTAATGCTATACCTATACATTCGGTTATTAAAGTATGTTAATTTTGTTATATTATTGGATAATTACACCGTGTAACATATATATATATATATATATATATATATATATATATATATATATATATATATATATATATATATATATATATTTGTTCCTGGGTAGTTAGTGTTATTTCCTAATTGCTTATGCCCCAAAAGTATAGAAAATGTAAATACAGTATAATCGTAAATCTCGAAAAACTACTCACTTCTAAATCTTTTGTAGTCATTTTTGTATTACTTTAGTATAAATACATGTTAATTTAGATTCATATGTTGTTTTTTTCTGACTTTATGTGAACAAAAAGACACAGATTTGCCTGTTTTCCCATTGGAAATAGTGATATTTTGAAATATCACTGTCCTGGTCACAAAAGCAAAGTCTGTGGGGAATAATAGCCATTTTCTGTACTTTTGAGGCATAAGCAATTAGGAAATAACACTTACTACCCAGGAACAAAAATTGTGTTACATAGTGTTATTTGTTAACGAGACTATCCCTAAGGCCCTTGGTTTATTTGTAGTACCCTGTCATTCCAGAGGCGCACTGGAACACTGAAAAAAGCTGCCCTGAAGATGTGTTGTCAGGGAAATCAGCCTGAGAGTAGAAGAAATACTGCTATCTGTTTTGATTCCTTCAAAAAGTATTTTGGTGATGAAAGACATCTGTAAACCAGCCAGCTGGCAATAAATGCTTTAATGAGAATATGTACTAATAGATGGAAGGTTCTTAATATCCAAGATTTTTTTTTTTATTAAAGGATTAAAAAGACTTTCTGCCATTGTTTTGTGGAGTAGATGACCTGGTGATGTCCTAGGGCTGTGATTTTAATTTGAAAGAGGCCAGCTCATTGCAACAGGATAAAATTGGCTTGTGTAGCCTTAACAGAGCCCCAAGCGCGTTCTCGGGAGTTAATTCTAACATTATAAATGTGTTCTTGTAGACGTTGCATAGCAAGAAATTGTACATGTCCTTTTTAACCTTTACTTCATTTTCCTGGCTGACGCTGCAGGTGTGCTGTAGTTGGTGTTGTCTGAACCTTGATTGTTTTGAACCTGACCACCTTTTTCAGTGATTCCCAGTCTCCCTTTGGGAGTTCTGCGTTACCAAAATATGAAGTCAGTTTTGTGTCTTAGTCCATGAACTAAGTCGTGAAAAGCCTTTAGTTTTTTCAGTTTTGCTGCAGTTTCTGGGGTGGTTCCATGAATTGATGTTAACAGATTTATTTTTATTTTTATTTGTTTTAACCTTGTACAATGCTTGTAAGACTGTTGCCTCACCAGACACTGCAGCAAAGGTCTAAAATGTTTGGGATTCCCCATGGACTGTCTGGGATACAAAGTAGTATTAGACATGGAACCCTAATAGACATGACAGCTTTTAAATTATTATTTAGCAAACAAGTAATACTAAAACTCTTGTCATTTTCATGCTATAGCTACAGGCCACACACACAGCCTGGTCACTTTTTATTAGGACCGGTACGCAGTGTCCAGTTGAGCCACAGTTTGACCTGCTCACAACCCTGGCAACGTGGCATAGAGATGCTGCCCTTGCTGCTGTGGCACCTGTTCAATGTGCACCCACTATCCTGCTTCTTTCAAAATGCTGTTGGATATTACTCTTTCAGCATTTCTGGTACGCTGTTTACAGTTTTGTTGCAAGGATCACTATCGCTTCACGTTATTTGCATCTTTAAATCAGCGTGATGCCTAATCCAGTTGGGAGAACCACTCCTAATACAACGGACAGGAAGTGCTGTCCTCATACACTCAAAGCACCCTGCAGTTATTGCTTAATTAAACATATCTAGATCTTCCTTTTTTTTTTTTTTTTTAAAGTTTGAGAGTTTAAAAATGGTTTAATGAAATTACCGGAATGCTGGTACATTTAGTTTAGGCCTTTTAATTGTTCATAGTTTCTCATGGGCAGGGTTGCTGGAACTAGGGGTGCAGGGGTTGCGGCAGGGTCCCCTGGCTTTACATGGCTTCCATCATATACAGGGATTACAGTTTTGTTCAATGGCTTTCAGCACCCCCACTATAAAAATTGTTCCAGCGCCTCTGATCACGGATTGAAATATTGATTAATTTGTTTAGGCTCCCATGGTGGAAAGTTATTACCTTAAATTACAAAGACAACTACCAGTACTGTAATGGAATCCTGCCTTTCTGCTTGCAGTGCCTTATGTGTTTTCTTTATTCTTGTTTTCCATTATGCTCAGACGGCTTCTATGTTGAATCAATTAATGGGATGTGTTACAACCCATTCTCTGGCTCCTGGAGTTGGACTGAAAGCACAGCCATAAACTATGCTGTTCATGCAGTAAAGCAAAAAACACGACTGGAGTCAGAGTTCACAGAAACTACAACAGAAGAGCATGAAGATATAGAAAAGAACCAGCACTGAAACACGAGGGGAAGAGAGTGTTCACTCCTAAACTATATTTCTTATTAATATCAGGGTCTGTAGGTGCCGGTAATATTCAGTACTTTTATTTGTGCATCTCGTAAATTAAGCAGCATAACTTAGACAGTTACCAAAAATGTCGGTTTATTTTTTAACTAAAAAGTGGTTACGGCTGTTTTAGAAGGAACACCTTAACTTGTGTGAAGTTAATGAACTGCCAAGCTACATGTGCAAGGCACGTTTCAGAGATGGGCGAAACAATATTGTATACTGCGCTGAGAAGGCAAGAAGCAAAACCAGCTAATGCAGTTGAACCCTAAATGTGTAAAACTAGATACTCTACTACTATTTTGGGTAATTTGTCTATATTTTTGTATGTCTTGAAGGCATATTGTGTGGCTGTTTGAGTTAAATTAAAACACACATCTTGCAATCAGTTTAAAGATTGTCTTAATGTGGAAGTTTAGTGCTAGTAGTAGATATATTAGATTGTTTTTGTTGTGAATAAACTATTACACAGTGTACATTTCTGCCTTTTACTGTATTACATCATTGCACTGCACTACTGCTATGAGTACATGCCATGTGTAGTTTACTTTGAAATAATACAGGGCCTCAATAAAGTGATGATTGTGTCATTTATGTGTTTTCCTTCTGTTTTTTTGTTTGTTTGTTTTGGGTTTTGTTTTGGTTGTCAAAAAAAAAAAAAAAAAAAAGGATATTGTTCTTATTCATGGAGACAATGGAGGCCAAGAGTTTGAGAAGAGGATCAACGGAGTAGTGCACAATAATCCTCTGTTTCAAGTGCGGTCAGCCAAGAGAACTGAAGGATTTTACATCTTTATTGAAACCCTGTTTTATAATCACTGCAAATGTAAGTAATTGGCTTCTGTAGTTGAGGTCATTCTTCATCAGGTTGACAGGGAGACAGCCAGCCTGTTACGAGCTGGCCTTCTGACTGAAGATGCCTGTTTGAACCCATCTCCTTCACTTACATAATGAAGGGCCTGTAATCTTCAAGAATCTGAAAGGGGTTTGTCCTTTCATTACAGCCGGAGAGCCTGTAATACCAGTATGCTGGTTGTGAAATCTAGGCTAATTATTATTAGTAGTAGTCCTATTTAAATGCCTAATAGGCTACCTCACCTCCAGCCGTCATTTTTGACGACTGAAGAAAAAAAATTCAAATTGGCATCCTCGGAATAGAGGATGCTAAATAGATAGGCATTTAACTAATTTAACAGAAAAAACAGAAAAAGGACTGCAAATTAAATATGAACGGTAAAAGGGGAGGTGGTACAGAGCACGCCCCCTAGAGTCCACTGGTCGACAAACGATGCCATGTCCCAGCAAACTCCGCGTGGGCGTGCTCCAAATTAATCCTTGAACGGAGCAGGGCTCTGAACATGGGCCCGCAGTCAAAGAGACCTTCCCCGCTCATCTTACGCTTCCTGGTCTTGTAAATGGCCAGTTTAGCAAGATCCAGGAGCAGATTCACGAGGAGGGCTCTCATTTTGCTGGAGCCACGAACAGGGTGCCCGAAGATGAGGAGGGTGGGGGAGAAGTGCAGCCAGAACTGCAGCAGAAGGTTCTTCAGCAGCAGAGTAGTAGTAGTAGTAATAGTATTTCTTAGCATAGAAAAAACATTGCAAAATATCACATTACAGATAAGAGCAGTTATTAAATACAATAGAACCAGTAATAAACAAGAACAAATTCAAATGAGAGAAAATAAATACAATACATAATTACGTCTGAGAGCGATTTCGACTAAGCAGCTAAACTTAAAAATATTTGGTTATAAGTAAATTCCACTAAGAGCAAGTAGTAGGTACAATAAATGGAGAACGATTTCAAATAAGCAATTATAAAAAAACGTGAACAGGGTTACCTTTAAAAGCAATACTGATTATGCGCACGTTCTGGTCGACGAAATGTATGTAAATATAATTGGAGTGTCATAAATCCATTTGATTGTGTACTGCTAAATAATGATCAGTAAATATATTATTCTGAAGCCATTTATCATATTATATACTGTACTGCTTTATACGTTTTTTATGAAAACTTGAACATAGTGTTTTATGTTGTTTGTTTGTGTGTGTGTGTGTTTTTGAGGAAATTAAACTTCAGATTATTTCCAAAATTCTGTCGGATCAGTAAGGCAGTAACGATCAAATTGGACTCTAGCTGTCTTTGCAGTGAAATCGTCTTAAAAGGGGGACTGTTTTCAATAGCCCCTTTTATTTCTTATGAAAAAGGAAGGTGCAGTATAGACTTAGTATGGGGCTTTAATTAGAACAGATGCCTCTGAATATCCAAACACAAAGTAATGAGAAAAGATACATTTATACATACATTGTACCTGTTAAAAAACTTGGTTTGTAGTTTACCGGTATGTAACAATTTAGTGGCCCGTTAAAGTTAAGAGGATGTTTAGTGAATAAAATTGTTTAATACATGCATACAATTATTATTATTATTATTATTATTATTATTATTAATAATTACTTATCGCATAAATAGCGTTATTTATAAAATTCGCAAATAGTATCAAAACAAACCTCATTTATATATATATATATATATATAGAGAGAGAGAGAGAGAGAGAGAGAGAGAGAGAGAGAGAGAGATATATATATATATATATATATATATATATATATATATATATATATATATATATATCTAACATCCATAGTCTACAGCGTGTTGTTTTCGTTCCAAATGTTTTTTGGGCAGAGGGAGTTGTCTGTGCTGGTGCTCTGTAGCGCGTACAGAATCAATAACACTCAATGACATCACTGGTTTCCATTGGAATAGACAAAGGAGCAGGAGGAGAGCGGCTGCGGAAGGATGCTGTTCCCGGCGCAGAGACCCGAAGCAAGGAAAATGCTCCCTTTTCGTATGTTACATCTGAAACTACTCACATCGATGCATTAACACTAATGCAGCCATTTTAATGAAGCCTAAAAAAACGAAAACTGGTACCGGGTGGCGAATCAGACAAAGAATGTACTGGGGTGTTGGTTTTGCTTCGCCCCGATCTTGTGTGGTTGATCTGAGCTGGAATCAAAGCTTTTCCTTCGGGCTCTGTAGCTCTGATGACCACTGTTCATTTTATGGTTACATCGTCACTTTCCCTCTGCAGGACTACAGCGGGATCATGTCGGGGCTGGGGTCGGATTCTTGGTGGAAGAAAACCCTGTATTTGACCGGGGGTGCCCTTCTCGCCGCCGCTGCCTATCTTTTACATGAGCTGCTTGCCATCAGGTAAGCTAGACACACGGCTCTGGTCACCGTGCTGATGAGGGAGGGACCGCTTGTAATAACAGCTGCCGAAATTAGCATTGAGTACAGTATATTTAGTAGTATAAACGAAATGAAAAAGAAGAAGAAAAAAAATAACAATATTACAAGGTACACCTCTGCATACCTGCCGGGTTCATTCATCTACATAGAGGCTGTATGGCCTAATCAGAGGGGGTAAGGAAATTAAACCACGTCTTTTTTTGGGGGGGGGGGGGGGGATCAAAAAAACAGTTCATATGAGTCCATGTTATTGTAACTGTGGAAATAGTGTGTATGACAGAAATACTCTAAAACAAAAGAAATATCTGGTGTCTGTAACTCTTGTATTGCAAATCTGTGGCACAAATATCCCAGTATGTTTACATTTCCAGGGTTGAAGGCCTGCATAACAACATTGTCTTACACAAGCTCCAAAACAAAATACCACATATATAATACAGTAGTTATGAGTGGTGTTATTGACAAGTTAAATAATAATAATAATAATAATAATAATAATAATAATAATAATAATAATAAACTGACTTAATACACAGACATGCATCATCATCATAGTCATATTTAAAGGTTTAAGCATTAGCAGCAGTGGTCCCCTTTTGGTTCTTTGCTTGTCTTTTTTACTTTCATTCATGACATGCAGATTATTCTTGAGTAGATAGACACACTATTTCTGGTATTTAGTCACTTCCTGTTCAGATGGGCTGATAGCAGACCACTGGAGTGAAACTGACCCACAGCACAGGAATTTGTAACAGGAAGCAACAACACGTTCCACTTCTGTTATGTTGTCTTTGAAATATCTTCATATCAAAGTGAAGGGTACAATAGAACCTACCAGAAGAACACAGGAAAACTGTGATAAAGCTGCTTGTGCAAATAAAGGCAAGGAATGTATTTAAATACACTTCTTTTAGGTCACCTATACACATGGAAGAGGTGTAGATTTAGATTAGATTTAGTACAGTGGGATCACAATGATACATTTTAAAAATATATTAGCATTGTGATTATATTTCAGCAGTAGTGAAATGTGTGCTTTTCATATTGCAGTTTATTCCTTATCCACACTGAGTTACCAAAGCCAATGCACTTCCTTGAGCTGGACACCAGTGTGATATAGCAGACAATGGTTACAGAGAGTTTTTCTCTAATACTCCATAAACTTGTTTCCATAAACAAACTGTGTTCAACATGCACTTTATTTAATTATATGGTCTTTGCATTTGAACTCACAATTTTAATTCAAATCAATTCCATTAAAAAAAAAAAAAAAAAAAAAAAAAAAAAAAAACAGACTACCCTTTCTGAAAGATGTATTTCACAGACATCTCCCTCTCCAAAAATATGAGCAAAATAAAACTCAAATGTTATGTCACGATAATTTGATTATAAGAATTATATAATATTATAATAATTTGAATTGATAATGGCCTTTAGTTCCTGTTGTTAATGTAGTGTTGTGTGAACTTAGGACAGGTACACTGCGTTTTTTAATACAATGACTTTTTGCATTTGAACCTTGAACCCTTGAGAGGTCAAATAGTAAATTAATACAGAACATTGTTCCCTGTCTTTAAATTCCTCATAGTTTCTAAACAATCTGTCTGAAATTCAGGAGGTGAAAAGTGGGCTATTTAATTAATTAGAGCCCCTGTTGGTATCTAGTCTGAGCATTCACAGTTTATCTGTGTTTGCTGCTAGCTGCTACCTTAGCAGTGGTGTCTCCCTCTGATATAATAAACTTTTTAGGGGTTCAAATCATATAACCCTTCAACTCTGAGCTCCTGTTTCCATTCTAACAACATCAGGGAGGTACCAATAATATATTACGAACATTCTTGTACCACTTGGGCACTCAGTACACACATCTACTTGTTCACAGCCAGTTTAATGAAAGCTGTTTAGTGAATAGAGGGAAATGATTAAAATGGAATATCTGAGCACCACTTTGAACGTTCACAAAAAGAGAAAGGTTAAAAAAAAAACTAAAGAAAATACAGTCAGACTGCTTTTTGAAGCCACCTGTTCTTTAACAGCTGTGATATTAACATTTCCCAACAAATATTGCTTTATAGAAAGGAGCAGAAGGTAGATTCGAAAGATGCAATTATTCTTCATCAATTCTCAAGGCCAAAGAATGGAGCGCCTAGTTTATCACCATTTTGCTTGAAGATGGAAACATACCTTCGAATGGTGGATTTACCCTACCAGGTACCGGCTTTATTCATTTCCAGGATATTTTATTACTTTGGTCCTTTATTATAATACTGCAGTTACTCTGTGGGTGTTTCAGATAATCAAAGGTCCATTGAATATACTCAAACTGTATATTATAAATATCACAGATCACCTAGGCCAATCAGCTTCTGAGTAGCATGGTCACTCATTAGAACACAGGTAGATGCCCTCTTAAAGCCAACAGTACAGTACTTTAGACTCTTGAAACTCGCTATAACCAGGGACATACATTTCAAGCAGCTTAAGTGATCCAACCCAAAACATACAACCTTTAAACACGTTTATAAAATGTATTCATACACACAAAATATTGAATCTGTTTATAGCATAATATCCTATGCAGCAGTAATTATCCATAAATAGTTGACCTTGTGTTTTGTCTTTTCACCTTTCAGATTAAAACACTGACACATGCTTAAGAGTGACATTTTATGGATAATGCACCACCTCCAATCTAGTACCCAGAACATGACCACTATACTGAGGAAACATGGATCCGAATAGGGACAACATGTGGGCATATATTGCATTTTGTTTAACTTAAGAAAGGGTTCAAAGAAAAGCCCAGAGTCCCAGGGTATAAAACACTGGTTAACTTTAAGGTACTAGTTATATTCTCTGCAGGGATTCAAATCATTAATCGTCTTGCTTCTAGATGTAAATAAAGTCATCAGTCTAATTGAATTTTGGGACAATCTCTGAGCAAGCCTGAGCAATTTTTGCAACGAGGCCTGTAAAAAAGTGACCACCAGTAATTTCTACCCCTAAATGATTTAATGGACACTCTCTCGATAAACTCATTATTATTACTAATGAAATCCCCCCAGTGGTCTTTTTTATACATTACAGAAATCCCACCTTGCTCAAGCTTCTTCAGAGACAGCTCCAATGGTATATCGTCAAATATAGTGCAGAAACTCAAATAAATGATGATTAAGAACACACATCATGGGATAATAAACAAATAGAAAAGGAATTGTTATGCAAGGGCAGAGGGTATTAACGATTCCCACTATACACTGCAGGACATGCAGTCTCTCCAGTCCTCCAGCTTGTTAGCTGCATGTTGCAAACATACAACCTGGTAGTATGCAGGATCCGCTGTGACCGATTACAATTGTGTTTCCTGCAGAATTATTTTGATGGCAAACTTTCTCCCCAAGGGAAGATGCCGTGGATTGAATACAACAACGAGAAAGTGTCAGGCACTGAATTCATTATTGACTTTTTAGAGGAAAAACTCGGAGTAAACTTAAACAAGAACCTGAACCCGCATGAGAAAGCGGTGTCCAGAACAGTGACTAGAATGGTTGAAGAGCACTTTTATTGGTGAGTCCGCTACTGTTTCTTTAACCTTTTTGAATACCTCGTTCTACATTTACTGTCCGTGCATTTGCTTTGTAAATTAACACTGCAATGGAAGTCTTGCATATCGGCCAGGTCCTTGTGAACAGATGCATGTGAAAACTGTTAATTCAGGGTAGCAGACACATCTAAAATAAAACGAGTTGAAATGTCTCTGATCTAGCCTCCAGTACCCGAGCAAGTTAGCCGTTGTGCACTTCTTGAAGGGGACAGTATTTTCAGGGTTTTTTTTTGTTTTTTTTACCCATATTGTGCAGCCTTGGGAAAATAGTCTTAGAAGAGTTAGATTCAAATGTAATTTTCCTCTTTTTGTATTGTCTTCTTTACTATGATGTTTCAAGTGATTCTTGCTTAAATTACTGAACTATTGTGTTTGTTATTTTTTGATAAGTGCGTGTTAGGCATATTAGTAACCTGCACACAGCTGAACTAAAGGAAGCTTGCAAAGTGGCAGATCGCTAGATGGTGCTGGATTGTACATCTGTAAAGACACCGTGGCTACTATATGATAAACATCACAACAAGGAAAAGGAACAGTAAAAAATAAAACTAAGAAATTTGAAGCTATGTACTTTTAAAGTGAATAGCTAATCCAATTTTGATGAAACTTGGTAAAGACATTTTTAATTTAACATTTCAAATATATTACGAGAATCATCTGTGGATATGTGAAGGTATCTGGATGTCAGGACACATATGTGCAGGTTTGTCAGGACACGTATGTGCATGTTTGTCACACTAGCATTTAACAAGTAAGTACTGTGGATGTAGGTTCAGTTCCAGGTATTGTAATATTAAGAGCAGCTTAATTTTTGTATGAAATACATGTATTCTTCTTTGCTTACATTGACTTTGTTTGTCCTTTTCTGTTTCAGTCATCACGTGGTAACTTTTTAAAACGCAGAAGTTTCAAGTTGCCCTCCACCCCCTTACAGGAGGTGTGTTAGTAGGTGTTTTGTGACGCTTACCTAAAGGTACAGCGCATCACGTTTAGCATTAGTTTGTGGTTTGAGAACCAGTTATAACCAGTTACACCCGTTCCCATTTACAAGAATACAGAAGATAGTCATATAAACATAAACAGAAAGGCTTGCAGAAATGTAGAGACTGAGGTTACCAGAGTGCATTCTTACAGTAGGACAGGTTAATGAATTCAGGTGTATTATTATTATTATTATTACTATTATTATTAATTATTCATTTAGCAGATTCTTTTATCCAAAGCGACTTACAGAGACTAGGGGGTGAACTATACATCAACAACTGCTGCTGCAGAGTCACTTCCAACAGGACCTCAGTTTTACGTCTCACTTGTACTTAGGAAGAAGACATTTTATAGACCACTTCTGAGTTGAAATAGTCACCAAGACGTGTTGACTGAAACCGAAAAGGATGTACCAAGTAAATCCAAACAACAAGAAGAATACATTAGTTCATATTCTTCTGATATGTCTTCCCATACCAAGATGATCTTTATGTTCCACCCCTGTGAAACACCCCTTGATACCCCCCTAGCTCCACAAATGTAGGTGAGCTGTGACTGAGCGTTGGTATCTACGGTATTGTTCTGCGTATTTGTTAGTTTCAGCTGTTTACTGTTGCTGTATTTACATATAGTTCAAGTCTGCTCTGTATCAATGGTATTATTCCTGCTTGCATTCAGTCCAGCAGCTATATTCCATTAAGGCAAGTTTGCTAATCCATTTAAGTGATCTTATAACTTGACATACAAAAGCCAGGTACACAATAAAGAGTGCCATGCATCAGTTAGTGCCAAAGAACAAACACATACATTGTGACCTCAAAGGAATGCAGACTGACCATTGGAGTGCTCCTTACTGTATGTCACGTCCATTTCACCTTAAGAGTTTCTGCCACTGCAAAATTGGAAACTCATTCATTTTCTTTTGTGTGTAAGGTGATTGCTTAATTATCAGAATAATGAAAAGCTAAGACAATTAAATGAAATGTTGCTGAGTTCATCTGAGATGTAAGCTGGTATCTTAATGAAAATGTGCAATTGGTCACATGTGTCTCGTTGCTGTTCTTCAAAATTTTGCCAGTGCATCGGTTACTGTACTTTTTTTTCATAGCAAATAGTTTTTTTAGAAGATGATGTGAGGTCCACCAGCTGCTTATGTTGTAGGTTCTCAGTTGACATACAGTGTGTTTCTTTAAGAGAAGCTATGAAAAAATGTTTTTAGCATCAAATACTATCCTAAATAATAAAATACTATACTAAATAATAATCACTTAACTTTTGTGTTGTTCTTTTCATTTTGTTTCTCATGACCTTGACTTTAAATCCATCTTGGTAACTTTTTCTAACTTAAAAAAGCACACCGTGAAAGGACAGGCAGAAATCTGACAAACAAGAATTCAGTGGGTTTTAGCATCAAGTTCACTTGTATTGCACAAAAACTAAAATCTTTAAACAATAAGCCACACCTTACTTTTGCCTTAAACCTAGGCCAGAAAAGAAGCCTGTATCTATTTAAATAAACTAACAATTCTTTGGCTTCTTTGTTCCACAACATTTCCAGGACGTGAGGAGCTTAATCAGCTAATTGGCCAATCAGCCAACCAGTCAACTCAGGGATCTAAATAAAATGGGGAGCAAGCAATTCCTAGGTGAAATATACCCAAAAGAATACAGTACCGTATTTAAAGTCGTAGAGTTTGGGGGCGGGGTGGGGGTGGGGGCTTGTTCTAAACAAAGACACGATCTCTGCCCTCGATGGATGTGAGAAATGTGTTCTGTGTTTCTTACTTATGTATTTATTGCATCCACAAGGTGCAGAGTGTTGTAGGGGACAGGTTAAAGGTTACACTGATGTACATGGAGGCTAGACCTGCTTTTTTAGAGAGGTGCTTTAAACTTCTAAGTTTTAAAAAGTCAACCGTATGTGATGACTTAAAAACATAACAACAATAACAAAGTGAATCTGAACCACAGGAAAAATCAGCATTCAATATAACAGTAATATTCTAGACCCACACAAGCCAACATAATTTTATTTTAAAGTGTTGTAAGATTTGGGGCATTGTCCTCCTAGTGCTTCCTATTCTCATCGGTAGTAGAATCCCATTTGCCACGGTTTAGTTCATGTCTTCAGTTTTATCTGTCGACAGTGCACCTTTGGAAGGCCTGTGATGCAAGGCTATACATTTTGCACTTGTGGTCCTCTTGTTTCACATAGCACTACTGGGATATTGCATTCAAATAAAATAACAATATTGAGAAACAATGCAGTGCACTTATGAATACACTGGGAACAAGAATACTTTCTATTAACATTTTAAAAAAAATCAGTGTAAAAGCTTTTCCATACACACGAAATGCACCTCCATCATTGCTGTTAAACCTTACAATAGAGCACTGTTTAGTACAGCTAAGAGATTACTGCAATGCTACTACTACTACTGATGTACAATTTAAACATGCAGCAATATATTAGTAGTACTGCCTTTGTTAAGTAATATGGTACTTCTAAGTACTGTTGTTTTTCTTACTGTACTAGGTGAAGTGAAAAGCCCAAAAGCAAGTCATTCACTATGCATTTTTATAAGAACAGATTCCAGCAGTCTTAATTGGTCAGCAGCATTTCATAGGTATGTGCTTATTGCAGTACAAACGTGCATACAGTACGGTCAGCTCATGCTGTTTCTTGTAATTAGGTACTGGATGAAAATTGTGATGTCTGCAATTGAGTGCACACATTGCGTGTTAGTAAGTTTCCATGTGTTTATTCCAATCTTCAAAGGTAACATATCGATAGCATAAACATTTACAGTTAGACACAACAAATGTGGCACCTAGTTTTCAATAGAAATCAAATAGTTATAAGTTACTGAATTTCCTGGGAGATAGTTTGGGTACAAAGATAGTCTGATGTCACGAGAGGATTCGTGTAGCTTGTCTCTCTCGCACTTATATATCTTGCCTAACTGCCTGTATGAGAAGCTAAACTTCATGAACAATGTCTAAACACTATCCATTTCTTGGCGCGTGTTATAATGTTGTTCCAGACACAGAACATATTGTAAGGTATTTTGTAATAGTTTTTGTGTTAGAACTGATTATTCTTTTGTAATATGTTATTTTTTGTTACAAACTGAACAAAGAAGCTGAGATTGGTATTTGGGGTTTTTGAGTTCAGGAATGTAAGGAGAGAAGGGTCCTCTGCTCTGTTTGGTTGCATGGGTGGGATGGGAGAATCTCAGATAACAGATGCAAAGGAATGTGAGGGACCTTGCTTGCCTGCCTGTGGTGTTGGTGGAGTAAAATAATGTTTGTGAGGCTTGGAAACTTGCCAGGTACACAGGTATAGTGAGGAAGGGTCATAAATGACATCATTAAAAGGGTGTGTTCTGGAATCTACAAAACTGAAGTGAATGCATTGTCTAGTGCTCAGTTCTATCAATCTTACTTCAGCCCAGAGTGACGCAACGTGACGTGTTCAATACAATTTTCTATTCTACTATATATTGCTATACCAATAAACATATATAGTTGACAAAACTAATATTGTTTATCAGTTTCATTATTTCTTGCATTATGCAAGGTCAAAATGTACTCCAATTTATCAATTCCTTGTTCCTGTATCTAGGGCTGGTTGAGAAGGAAAACATACTTAAACAAATG
The DNA here is from genome assembly GCF_017654505.1 of Polyodon spathula. NCBI lineage: Eukaryota > Metazoa > Chordata > Actinopteri > Acipenseriformes > Polyodontidae > Polyodon > Polyodon spathula. The sequence continues at coordinate 70,149,445 of NC_054538.1, read as the reverse complement.
CAGCTTTACAGCTCTGCTGAACCACCTATGATTCCAAGTGTGCTTCACAATATTGGTTTAACTGCTACAATCTGTGGGAGAAAAGTTAACAGAGCATTTCAGAAAGTGCTCTGAAAATATCTATTCAATACCACTGTCCTTTAAATCACTGTACTGGACCCTCTCTGGTATTTGACATATTGTTACAGACAGGAATGCACTGAAGAGATTCTCATGCAGTGTTAAATGTTTGGTTTTCGTAACCTTGGTTGACACATTTGTATAACTGTTAGATGAATTGTAGTAAGTTAGTACAGTGCAATCTTAACAAGAGCTTAAAGAGTCACAGGCAAACAAGCATGCTAAGGAAAGACAATAAAACAAATAATTGGTGGTGAAGACCCTATCATTTAATCCAGGCTTAAACCCCAGTGTGCGGATTTGTACTCGCACACTGGCTGGATTTGTATTCAGAAACTCTACTGTAGTATCTAGCTTTCTTTTATTTGTGTCAATTCCAGGACTATTGCTTATTGCCAGTGGGTTGACAATCTCCAGGAGACCCAGAAGATGCTTTCCCTCTCAGGCCCGCTCAGTGACCTTCTCAAGTGGATCCTCAGTCACCTCACCAGGGGCATTGTGAAGCGGGAGATGTATGGACATGGGATAGGGCGATTCTCCAAGGAGGAAATCTATGCACTGATGGAAAAAGACATGCGGACATTAGCAGCTTTATTAGGTGTGGTAGTATATCATGCATATATCCAGCATAGTTGCATTTATTTTGCATAATAAGTGTTCTGGGTCCTGAACTTTTAAAGGTAAAAGTGTACTTGACTTTACCCGAGATATACACAGACTTCTTCAGTGATTGAAGGATTAAGACAGACACACACAAGGCATTAGTTTATTTTAGCATATCCTCATACAGTATGTGTGGAGTTTTTTTATTTATTTTTTTGACTTCCCCATCACTTTAATTTAGAACAGTAAAATAAAGAAGCACCTCGCAGGCAGCTTTTTTTTTTTTTACCACTGCAGTACAAAACGACAGTGTTCCAGCTGAGACAATGACTTGCTTAGCTGCTCTGAGGCTTTGATCAATAATCTGTTGGAAACACTCTGCGGTTGTAAGGTTAGGACTGCCTAATGATCTGGTCAGGCTCTTGTCTCAGTAATTTGCTCTTTACACCCTCTGCTGGTGCATCGATAGACTGCACTGGCTAAATTCCCTTGTACTGTTATCTGTTTATACAGATAGAATTGCCTATTAGTAGCTTATTTGGTAATATATGCACATTTAGTTTGTAGTATAATAATAATAATAATAATAATAATAATAATAATAATAATAATATATAATAATAATGAAAGCATACCAAGGATCACCAATTTAAATATTAATTTAAAATAAAATGAAAACCAGGAATCACCTGTATTCCTCAAAGGTAGGACTTTGTGAAAATGTTAGTTTGTGACTGATGTGTTCCCCATTGTCCTTAACAAGCAGAGATTTTTTTTTTCATGGTTTTTATTTCATATTTGAACTTTCTCTTGTCCTTCAGGTGAGAAGAAATATATAATGGGACCGAAGCTTTCCACAGTGGATGCCACTGTGTTCGGGCATTTGGCTCAGGCTATGTGGACGCTACCAGGAACGAGACCCGAGCAATTGATCAAAGGTAATGTACTGTATCTCACCAACCATTACTAATCCTATTGAGAAGCATTAACAAGCTCTTTCCAACTTGACTGCAACTGAATAACAAAATTGAGTGTCCAATCTTCTTTTTATAAACTATCCTTTTATTCTCACTTCTAAAAAGCCAATTTAAACATGTTTTTTTTTTAAAAATTGAAATAATAATAATAATAATAATAATAACAACAACAACAGCACCAATACATCTATATGTGTAATAACAAGTTATAATATGTATACATTGATTTCACAAGCAATAAAAAATTACCCAACTCAATTTTTTTTTTTTTGGATTAACAGCCAACATACACTTTTAAACATTTGTAAAGCATTGTTTCTCCACAAGATGGTGCTGTTGGTTCTTGTAAACTCAAAACATGAAAAATGCATTAACTGTCCTGGATATAAATATAAATATTAATAGTACAAATCTTTATAGCTCAAATAGTAAATACGGTTATTTATATGTCGCCTTTCATACAACTGTATCTTAAAGCACTTTGCAAGTCAACAAAAACAAAACAAAAACACAATTACAATAAAACAATAAAAAAAAACAAACATGAACTACAAAAAGTTATAGTAAAATAAATCAAAACACCAAAAAAAACCCCAAAACAAACATCATTATTAGTAGAGAAATAAAAAGATAAGAACACTTTTAACATTTTATATAAAAAAGTGAGTTTTTAATCTTGATTTAAAAATATTAAGTGATTGGGAAGGACAGAAGATGAGAATCAGCCAACCTTAAAGCAAGTCTAGGTACATGTTGGTGCCAGGCCATGAAATGTTTTGTAAATCAAAAGTAGGATTGTGTAATCAACTGTATATCGTACTGGAAGCCAGTGTAGAGAAGCCAGCATGGGAGTTATGTGGTCACTTTTATTTTATTTTATTTTTTTTTACTAAGCACTGGCGCTGCTGCATTTTGAACAAGCTGTAACTGTGAAAAGGCATGGACTGGTAACCCAGCCAAAAGAGCATTGCAGTAATCGAGTCTAGATGAGACAAAAGCATGAATTAGCTTCTCAGAAACCAGCAGTAAAAGACAAGACCTAATCTAAGCAGTATTGCGTAGATGATAAAAAGACACTTTGGGTGAAATTACGTATATGAGCCTCAAAACATAAATCAGAATCAAATATGAATCCCACATTTCAGACCTCTGATTTTGGGTTTGAATTTAAATTACTCAGCTCTGTTTTTAAGGCAATTTCTAGTTGTTACTGAGAACCCACAATCACAACGTCTGTCTTATCTGAGTTTAACTGCAAAACATTTTGAGACATCCAGATTTTTACATCATTCAGACACTCAATTAAATTAGAGACCGCAGAGGTATCCCCAGGTTTCACAGAAATATAAAGCTGTGTGTCATCAGCATAGCTGAGAAAATGTACATTATATTTACAATTATCTCCCCCAGCAGTAGCATTTATAAAGAAATGGAACTCTGGGAAATGCCACAGGTAACTGTGGATAATCCTGTCTCTTAGTAAGATATGATTTCAGCCAGTTTAGTACAGTTCCCTACCCTGTTTTTAAGGCAACCCATTTAAATGGTATGGTGCAATTAGGTCTAATAAAACCAGAATGGAAAGATACCCATAGTCTGCATTTACTGATAAGTCATTTACATCTCTAACCAGTGCAGTCTCTGTACTATAAGCAAGTTCGAAAACCTGATTGGAACTTTTCAAGAACTGTATTGTTATCAAAAAACATATTAAGCTGATTGGCTTCCACGTCCAAGATCTTAGCTATAAAAGATACATTGGAGATGAGTATACAATTGCTCAAAACTGTAGGATCTAAATTTGATTTTTTTGAGTAATGGCTTAACCACTGCAGTTTTAAAAGCAGTTGGTGCTTTTCCAGTTGACAAAGATATGTTAATAATTTCTAAAATAAAATCACAGAGATCACAAAAAATGCCTTTGAGGATTTTTGTTGGAATTGGAACTAAAAAAAACAAGTGGAAGAGTTAATCTGCATCACTGATTTATTCATATGTTGTATTGCAACAAGGGAAAACGATTCCATAAAAGAAGTCATTAGTCTAATCGGCACATTGAGATCAAAACCACCCTGAAAAATATGATCCCTAATGTTAGTCATTTTACTTTCAAAATAATTAAGAAATGCCTCACAGTTAGCTGCTGTAGCTTCTGTATAAGGGGGTACGATCGAGGACGGGTCTGACAGTTAGCTGCTATAGCTTCTATATGAGGGGGTGCAATCACGGACAGGTCTCACAGTTAGTTGTTGTAGCTTCGACATGGGGTGCAGTCGAGGAAGGGTCTCACAGTTAGCTGGTGTAGCTTCGATATGAGGGGGTACAATCGAGGGCAGGTTAACTCATTTATCAATAATGGAAAAGATATTTCCAGATATTTCTAGTTTCCAGATATCACAATGAATATTCCTCCATCTGTGTTCTAGTTTACGACCTTCCCATTTCTTTCGGCATATGTCAGCAGTTACCCAAGGTGAGGTTCGCTTAGAAGAAACTTTATGAGTTCTAACCGGGGACAATGTCTCAAAAGTATTTCATAAAAGACAATTATAACTATCAACTATCCTATCTAGTGAATGAGACGGAGCAGCAGTGAGTGGTGAGAGCCTCAGTGTATCAGAGAGCCTGGATGCAGTTAATGAATTTATTTTGCAAGCTTTAATGTAATGCACTGCACTCTTAGTCTGTAAAGGCAACTTAATCTCAAAAAGAAATCTAATGCATGGTCATGATTGTGCATAGACCCTGTAACATGCTGAGTGTCAGAATCTAAAAGCCTTAGAAATTCCACAGATACATACTAATTTGATGATAAATTACAAAATTGTTCATACAGTATATATATATATATATATATATATATATATATATATATATATATATTTATTTATTTTGTGTTTTGTCGATTTAAAGTACTTTTCTGATTAAATGAAGGTTAAATAAAAATACGAACTCATTTTAAGAGCATGAATCAATTTCCGTTCTCTGCCGTGCTGGGACAATCGAGGATTACAAATGAAAACAATAAGAATTATTCACTAAAAATCTCAACGCAATCCCATTTTCTTTTACTCCTACTCGTATGTGTTTCCTTCTCTGGAAAACTGGAAAATCACCTGCCACCTGCTTCACCTTTTACACCTTTTCACACCTCTAATACCCCACTCCTCATACATCGATAATATCTGCTGAAACAAAAAACAAACCAAAAAATTAAATCACAAAAACGACAGGATTGTGCTGTAGAACAAATAATATTATAACTAATTTTCCAGGATTTAACACATTTTTGCGAGGGTGGGAGAACCGATGGTCTGAAAAAAAACAGTTGTTGAAAATGCTGAAGAACGTCATGTGCTGTGCATGTGGATAACCTTTTGTGGGACGCTTGCAGGAGAGCTTATTAACCTGGCCATGTACTGTGAGAGGATAAGGAGGAAGTTCTGGCCTGAGTGGTGTGACTACGGCGACTTGCTTTATGATTACAAGGAAAACAGCGAGGACAACGTGACACCAACACAGCTGCATGGTTACGGCTTGTACTCACGGACTGAGACTTTCGACGAAGAAGTAACCGAAAACAGCTTCTCCTGCTCCCAGACCCCAGATACAGATTATAACGAGGTCTTTGACTCTGACGTAGACATGGAGGAGTCCGATCAAGAGCATCACAAAGTGGAATCTTTTAAATAAAGAAGACAAAATGGTAAGTAGGTAATCACTCATCTTCCGTGAAATCGAGGGGTTTGTAATATATAACCAAACATACATAATTATGTTTATGTTATGAGCAAAATAGTTTTAAAACAATAGTAAAAAATGAAACAGAAGGAGCTCTGAATGTGGAATTCTGAATAGTAAATGGTTTCTATTGCAGAGTGGGATTTTAATTTGTTTTTAAAATGATAATTTAATTTGTTTTATAGTAACTGAAAATACAAACAGGTTTCTAGATGCACTAAAGAAATGGACCAATTGCTTCAATTTGGACATCAGTGTTATAGCAGTTTTTTTTTTTTTAACATATTTTTGAATATGTTATCTTATCATCCAAACCATGAAAATAACAACACACTGTAGCCTTACTTTCTTGTCACATTTATGTTAATGGGTTACTGAACACTTCTGCTATTTCACTGCATTACATGATAGCAAAAATTCTAATTTAACCTAAGGACACATGGCACCCATGGTACGCATTCTGGTCCATTGTCTTTGCAGCTTTGGAATGTAACAATGAAACACTATGTTAAGACACACTATACCAACTACGAGGAACCAGTTATGGATGAGAAATCCTTCTTGCCATGTCAGACTACACATGGATCTTAATGATTTACTCTAAACAGTTAGACTGTTAATGTTACAAACAACAAAGTCATACTGAAATATCGGACTTGTTTGTTATATCTTACATGTTAAACATTGACAGTTTAATATGCTGTAATAATCTCAAAAAAAAAATATGTAAATTTCTCTTTGGTGTGCAGTTTAGTATACCTTGATAAATTAGGCCCTAATACTCTATCCAGGGTTTTTCTTCCACTGTATTGTGATTGTATTTGGTGCTATAAATAAGCGAGTCACTAAATGAACTCTGGAAGAAGTTAAGGGGGTGGCTGTTCATACTATTAAAATACGTCCCATTGGGTGAAACATGACTCTAACCAATCCCATGTGTGAGTGGCAGACTGGGTGAGTTGATATCTGCATACACACAAAATGTGTTACTGATTGCTTTAAAGGCAAGCAAACCAATGCTTTGAATCCTAGTTCCTTACCTCTTATAAGCTTAATGAACCCACTGTTTTAACACCTATTACTGGTCCCCCCCTTTTATTGTATTTATTTAATCTTTTGGTTCTTCACTTATATTCACATTTTAAAGATACAACACTACAAGCTAATGCATCTCGATACCTTTGCTGTAGGTGCAACTAGGCCCTTGGAGTGTGTTTAACAAAAACACATGAGGTGATTAGGTACCAGGCAGCAGCAGTAGCAAATATCTCCATATCCCAAATTAAAGTGTAAAATACAAGCAAGGAACCAAACGATCCTCAATGCAATAAAAGGGGGGACCATTGGTCATATTGTTAATTCCAATAAGAGGTGAGAATATGGATTTTAAAACCTTGGTTCGCTTTCCTTTAGTACCACTATAATAAGCATGCCTGATATAGACAGGGGATACACACCGTGGAGCTTTACTATGAATAGGTCAAGTAATTCATTGATCCATTCCTCATTTAGCAGTTGTTAGGAGAGCCAGTCTACAGTGTGTGGTGAGGTTGGCAGGGAAGCAGTAACAAGTTTATTGATTGTTCCCCTCATGTACAAACGGGACTTTAAAAAAAAAAAAAGCACTACCTCTTTTCTTTCGTTTCCATTCTGCACAATCAGTTTTCTATACCTTTGCATGTTCTGAAGATAAAAGCAACTGCTGTACTTAATGGTTCCTCTACTAAATTATCCACTGTAGTTTCACTGTACAACATTATGGGCCCTATTTAGCAAATTTGTGCGCAATCGCTTTCGCTAGGACAAAAATGACAGCGTTAGCGAGCTGCCATGATAGCGCACGAAAATGTGATTTAGAAATCGTGTCTCATGCATGCGCTAACGCACATCAAATAATGAATCATGTGCCCAGCCAGTCAAACACCACAGTGAGGGGAGTAAGGTTACAACCAATAAGGATTCAGCATTCCCTTTAAGAGGATCTGTGTATCTGTGCATAGTGAATGCATGAAACACAAGAAAGGAGACAAAAGAACAAAAAAAAAAATGTCCAGCAACCCAAGTGAGGAGGATGACCAGCCTCTCAAGCAAGGCTGTGATTTTTTTTAGTAGCCTGGAGGTGGAGAGTGAATACTTATCAAATTTAAAAAAAGTAATCTTTAAGACTTTGTCTGACCTGCCTCGCACTTGCAGTATCTGCAACCTCCTCCACTGGGGCTTCAAGTTCAGCATCTGCTTTCCTCAAACCCAGTAATCTTTCCTCAGTAAATTCAACATCACATCCTTTACGGAGAGCGATGTTATGTAAAACACAACCAGTGATGATGATATTGCTAACCTTCTGAGGAGTGTACTGTAGTGTTCCCTCAGAGACATCCAAACATCAGAATTGCATTTTGAGGATTCCAAATTTTCGCTCAATTACAGTATGTGCACATAAAGGTACAAATGTACCTCTGTTTGGCAGGGGTCATAGGGTTGAGCAGCAGGATACCTGTTGTCCCGTATCAACCAGTCTCTCAGACTGTCATCCTGCTGAAACGCAGCTGCCACCTCTGAATTAGCGAGGATAAATGAGTCATGAGCAGAGCCAGGATGGTTTGCATACACATTTGTGATGTAGTTGTTGGCATCACACACTTCTTGCACGTGTAAAGGTGCCTATTCTGTGTTGGTGCGTGTAGCTGAACATATTTGCAATCGATGGCTCCCAGGACACCAGGAAACACACACCTCCCAAGAAACCCCTGCTTTATATTTTGTTGCAGTGTGTGAGAGACAGGGAAATGGATGAATTGTCCTGCCCGCTTTACTAAAACTAAAACTAAAGCTGCAGGTACATGTTGCAATGCACAGCCGACTGGCTCATGTCTGCAGTATACTGTAAAGGCATAAATATTTGAAAGCCTTTTATTATGCATTTTTTATGTATGAAAAAAAAAAACATTCTTTGTATATTGCAACAGGTAGCCAACATTTCTGGAGCAAAATAGGTTTTATGGGTGTGAGTCGCCAAATGTTTTGGTCGTAAATATTTATGGCTTTACAGTAACCCATGGTACGCTGGAATGAGGCAGTGGCATAAAATGTTAGTGCAGCGGGTACCTTAGTGCTACAGACACAGTGTGCCCTCAGCGTGTCTCCTTCCAGGTCAGCCTGAAGCAGTTCAGATGTCAGTGATTGTTTGTGTGTTGAGGCAAAATTGCTGCATAAATTGACAGATGACTTTTTAATGACAGATTTCTTTTATTTCTTTTTTTTCTCTTCCTTACCTGCTTCTCTGGTAGTTTTGCAGGTATTTATTGTCGACCATATAATTTACACACAGTTTATACCTGGTTTTCACATGTCAATTGAAACGCAAACACTAACACTGTTGATGGTTTGCTAAATCACTACATTTGCATGTAAATGAGGACACTCCACTAAAGCTCAGCCCATGTCCAGCACTAATGCTAACTTGTCGAGTGGGCACTAAAACACGGTTGCTAAATCACATATGTGGGCAAAGTCTGTTTGCTGACACGTGCACCTGATTCTGGTGCGCTAGTGTAGGCAAAAGTATTTTGCGATTGCCTTAGGTGTTTGCGAACATTGCTAAATAGGGCTCTGTGTGTATTTGTATGTATGTCTGTGTGTTTGTTCACTGGAGTGAAATCCTTCTGTTTATGTATTATTGTCATCCACGAAGCTGGTGTTTGTGATCCAGCAACAGGTATCCTTGGACATTTGTTCAAGAACCCGAACTCCTAAATTTCGTGTGTATTGAATCACGTTATTGTTACAGCCCAGTAAGCTCTGAGGTTTAAATAGCATGCTATTCCTGCGTTGATAAAAGACGCTACTCCACCATTAACTGATAATGGTTTTAAAATATCTGTAGTTTGGCAAACAAAGACTTGTCTTGCAGTTCGTTGTCATCTTGTTAAAATATCTACTTAGATTAGTCTCTTATTTATAATTAAGACTTTCTGGTAAAGCTCTATTTTGATTTCCATTAATAAGAGACTTTTGATAATCTAACCCAGTTGGGACTGGAGCTGTTTGCTTTGTTCTGATTGCTGGTCATAGTCTATATTTATTTATATACATCAGTTATATATTTTTTCATTAGAACTATATCATATAATAACAATAGTGTAATAGTATCATGAATTGCCACTGTCCATTATAATGCTTGTTTGTTTGCTTTGTTCTTTATCTGTGTGTGTGTGTATGTATGTGTGTGTGCATATATATATATAGATATATATATATATATGTGTGTGTGTGTGTATGTGTGTGTGTGTGTGTGTGTATATATATATATATATATATATATATATATATATATATATATATATAACTGCAGTGTACAAAATTGAAGGCATGTGAAAGAAAAGGTTTTTAAAAAATGTACACAAAAAGTTTAATTCTAATGATCTATTCTTATAATCATGACACTATCAACAGAATTATTTCTTGCTTACTGCACTGTGTTTACTTTTCTTTTTAAACAGCTGAAGAACGGCTTTTGTTCGAAACGTCCTGAAAATAAAATATTTTTTAATCTTTTAAACTTCTTGTGTACATTTAAAAAAAAAAAAAAAAAAACTATTATACTAGATACTATTGTCAAAATAAACGTTTGAGTAAAACTAACAGTTTTGTCGAAAGAGGTATAAATAATACTGAGCCACATCTCCAAAGTGTTCCCCCCTGTCTTTTTTATTGACATCTATTTTTTTTAATGAATAAAAAATAATGCAAATGTTATAAAATAAGAAACAAACACACAGCGGGTGCTTAAGAGAATGTGGGTTATATAACTTTGTTGTTTGAGTCTAGTTTTGTAAAATTAACAGACTTTAGGAAAAAAAGAAAATATAGGACTTTAAAGACTGGAGTAAACACTTTGAAAATGTGGCCCATTGAGTTGTTTTAAAGGATTCAGTTTTGCTGAAAAAGCAGCTCAAAATGCTGTATAAAACAGCGTATAAAGATGTTACAAAGTGGCCCCCATGTGTCTACTGTAAAGCAGAGCTTGTATTGCTTTAAATGATTTTATTTTAATTCAAGTGCTCAATCATAAAAAAACAACTGTTGGAATAGCACCACTCTTACAAAACTCTCTCTATATAATGGTTGAAAGTGTATTTAAATATTAACATGTATGTATTTATGACATAGCTGGGTTATGTTGGAATACCGTGTATTGAATGGTTTACTAATGTGAAAACAATACATACATATGTTTTCTGGATCAGATTATTTTGTTCATGTTGAAATATCTTAATTAGATATGTTCTGCTGTGTTACTGTTTATATACAGTGTTGGGTCTACCTGTTTAAAAGCCATAGTTAAAATAGGACAGCCTATATGTTTAAACTTATTGTTGAGCACTATATTATTAATGTTACATAATTATCTAAAACTGTACATCTAAAACACTACGAGAAAATGAATGTGTTATAATGAGGTGTCAGAGGCTGTGTGTAAATGATTACTAAATTATTATTTCATAAAATCTAGCTATGACCATTATACTTGCTATGTATTGTACATATTTATTTAGCCATACAAACAGAACAACGGAACAATCTAATATGGATGATGTAGTAAAACTTAAACTTAGTAACTGAAGATGTTTTAAAAAAGATTTTTAGTCGAAACGTCTGTCATAGTATTTTACTCAGTTTCTTTTAGTTTTACTATGTATTCTACCATCAAGTGCTTGATAGTAATTGATGATTAACCTGGATTATAACAGGTAAGTAGATTCATGGACATGGATGGCTATCTTCTATTTTTTCTGTTGTCTGAAATAGCACTGCACGTTTCTGCTCGGGTATGGCATCACAGTATGAGAACATGCAAACTGGTTTGAAATCAACAAGAAACTCAGAAGAAATTCACAAAACCATTTACTCCAAAGCATCATTAGTTTTTTTTTTTTTTTTTTTAAAAGGACAAAAACTGATTTAAGTTTTCTTAATTTGTTTATTTTCAGTTTTGTAACATTGGGCCCTATTCACAAAACTTCAAAGACGGTGTTATGATTTTCTAAAGCATATTTTGATCATTTGAATTGAGTTTGCAGATGATGAAATCTTTTTCAACTGTTTTAGAGAGTGTTGGATGTTTATTCTCATTTTTCAAAGCGCTGTTTAACCTATATATATACATACACGTGTGTGTGTGTGTGTGTGTGTGTGTGTGTGTGTGTGTGTGTGTGTATATATATATATATATATATATATTATATATTGCAAGTCCTCATGAACTTGTCATGAATGTCTGACAAAGTTATAGCTTACACAGACTTCTGCAGTTCTTACAGAGTTCTGCCTTCCTTACAAGCAAAAACACATAACCCCAGTCGAACTAGAGCTACACTGGATTCCCGTTTCCTAGACAACTGAGTGTGCGACTTTACTGTACCTTACTTCATTTTATGTGGTTTTGAGTATCTGGTATAATCCTGGTCCTGATTTACCATCTAGTTGCCTTTGTACTCAACCTTATTTACTTTGGTTGTGCTGAATCTTTATGCTAAAGACCTATGTATGTTTTGAGGACACTATCTGGCTAAGTAGTGCCTGGGATTATGACATTATATTCGATTTTATTTTTATTTATTCATGTAGCTAATTCATTAATGTTGTTGTTTTGCTCTCTCCATGAGTGTTCACAAGTCTCCTAGCAAGTGCTATCTGCGGCCATTGCAAGCCAGGTGCCGTGGTGTTGCTCCAGCTTGCTGTGATATGCGCACCTGCATCTAGCACTAGACAGAATGACATGGCACCTCTGTTTCATTTTAACAGTGTCCCAAAACTGTGGGTTACTGTTCTAAAACCCCTTGCTGAGGCTAGCTCTTCACACATGCATTGTTCTGTGAATAAAACCCTGGTTGGGCCTCAATTAATACATTTTATAGCAGCCATCCTACATGTCTATTCTTTACCACAGTGGAGGAAAAAAAAGCACATTGCCTTATTAGAATTCTGAAGGAGTTCTAATTTTGGAACTCAGTGACAAACAAATCATGCCCTGGTGCTCTTCTCTTAACATCTGGTCTTATCAAACGCACTGTACAAGATGCCAAGAATCATAATTTAACATTTTCTAACGAACAAATATAGGTATAAAATTTGGGGCTAAAAATAATTGTTACGTAATTATATTATCTTCAAAACACTATAAACACCTTGCAGAACAGCCACTTTGAATCGGTACTAAAAAAAAAGTAAGTTCCACACTTCAGTGCACGCTGTGTTTGGAGGCTGACTTGTGCTTGCTTACACCAACTGTCATTGGGGCTTTTTAAGATCAGTTACAGGTGCACACCTGGTTGCAATCACATGTAAACTATACAGGGTGCACTGTTGTTTAAATGTTTTCTCTGTGACTATGACAGTGATTCAAATGCTTTTCGATTGGCCCTGTATATACCCTGTGTGGGAGGCCACTGTTTTCACGTCTCACTGCTGCAGGGACCCTGAATTGGAGTTTCTAACAGTAGCTTTATTTATAGGTAATTCTATAGTTACCACTTTAGTTCCGGATATGTTTTATTTTTTAATTTTGTATTTATAGAAAGGTAATAAATGATTAAGTAAGCACAGTAAAAGCAGCCAGAACAAGAAGAGACACCCTTCTTACAACACGTGAACTTCTACATGTACTGCACAGAAACTCACTTACAGGTGGGATAGTAACCAAAGTGATATTATCAGGAGTTTGTCCCCATTGACTCACATTATATTCTGGCCAGGACATTTCAATGTGCAGAGGGTTACATTACCAGGAGTGTTAATAAGAGGCGTTTCACTCTATTCATGTATTTAATTAATATTCTCAAATTTTATTCACAGTATTAAAATTACAAACAAAACAGTGAGTGATTAAATATAATATATAATATGTATATTTTTTTCCCCAAACAAATTTGAAAACTGAATATTCTGAAACTGTTAAGAATTTTCAACAGAAATATGAAAAAAAGTATACTTGAATGAATGTGTCATGAACTTAAAAATATCTGCATTATAAAAAATTAAAAAAAAAAGAAAAACCAGAAATGGTTGGAATGTTTTTGATAAACCTCAGATCTCTGCTTCACTGTGCTTCACTGTGCTAAGCTGTTGGATGTAGTGATTTTCTGTTCATTAAGCATGCCAACATTTTTAATCTAACACCACAGCTAAAGAGTGGCATGCTTCCAATGAAATATATCAGCCAGCCTTATTAATTTCATGCCAAGTGCTGGAGGCGTGAATGTAGAAAATGCTGTTTGACTTAGGATAATGGGAAGCAGGCAGCTGAAGGCAGAGGATACAGATCAGGAACCCTGGGTCTCAGGAGGAGGAGCAGGTGCAGGCTTCGAGCAAGGCCTTTAGGCCCGATGGGGCAGCCGAAGCTTAAAACAATCTGCAATGCTTTTTTTTTTTGTTTTTTTTTTTTGTTAATTTAGGTTTTGCTTCTCTTTCTCTCTTTTTCTTTCTCTTCTTAACAGATCACTGCTCCACAAAGAGTATTAAACAGGAGAAGGGAAATTAAAAAGGGAACTCCCAAGGTACACAAAAACAAATTAGAGCAAACAAATTAGAGAGTCAACAAATAAACACTGGAGCATCTGTGAATAGCTTTTTTGGCTGTGGAGCTATGGTCGTTGGCTGAGCAAAAGTGTAAAGATGATTTAAAATGTTCTCAACAGCAAACATTTTAGAGCATGCACATGCTGTTAATGTTTTCAGTCTTTAAGTTATATATATACAAGCACATATATACTTATTTTGGTTTACAGGCTGTTGTTAGTTCAAATAAGCAGGAGTTGGTGTCCTTCTTTATAAAATCTAAATGTGGAATATGTCTTGAAAATATACAAAGTTTTCAAAGATTAAGACAAGTGCAAAAGAAACAAAAGAATCTCATCAGCATGTAACATTATGCAAAAAATCGGCATAGAACGAATTGTTTACTTCGCATCCGTGGTTGAAGATATGGATGTAAAGAAAATACTAAGACACTACCAGGAATTTAAAGACTGTTTCCAGCTATTTTTTACAAGTTGTAATTGTTTTATTTACATTTTAATCACATTTGCACTTGTTTCAAAATACAAGCAAATGGTGAAGCCCCTGAAAACCAGATTTGTGGCACCAGGTGCCAATGTACCTGAATTCCTGTATTACCGAACAGTAAAAGCATGTGCAAGTTTGTTTTCATATTTTATGTTTCTCAAGGATTAATTAACACTGTGGAGGTAGTAAAACAAAACAATATCGGACCATGATCTCTTTGCAAGTAAAGTGTAACATAATTCCATACATCCTACATTAGCTACATAGGTCTCAGATGTGCACTTTTAAAAGCAACTCATTTTTGTAGAAAATGTGTATTTTCATTTGAAATCATGATGGCTGGTACCAAACTAGGTTAAAGAAAGTTCACAATTTCAAAGCCTTACTCAGAGGAAGTTGGTTAAGCTTCAGATCCTGAAAGCATGGCTTGCAAACAGAGATGTATTTATTCTGTTGTAGTATCAGGGATCTTGTTTTAACATAAGAAGGCATGTTTATTCTGACACGTGTTTCATTTAAAACCACACATTTGAGACCAAGATCGAGAATGCAAATGCACAACAGGTCACTGTTTTGTTAGCTACAGCCACTTAACTAGTACAATACCGTAGAACAACTATTCCCTGTTATTGAGCTTTTTGGGTTGCATTCCACAAATATGGTACCACACACTTTTCCAATATCTGGTTATGAAATGCCCAAGACTTGGTTGATGCAAGAAGACAGTGCAGGACTGTAGCTCATAATTAATCCATTGGTCCAAGTCTGTTTGATTTATACCAGTTCAGTTTGGGATAGCTATTTAACCCTTTGTGTTCCAAACTGAAGGGGCAGCAGCGGACCTCATTCAGAGAGTAGCCCGGTGTGTGGGGAGACCACCCTCCTTCTTTTCAGGATATCTGCTTACTGATAACTGTAGATGGGGTGCATTCAACTGATCCAAATGTAACAGTGTCAGATCTTCACAAAGGACTCTTTTGTGACATCACCTCTAACAGTGCAAGCGAGCTTCAAGGAGTCTCTCTTGTATTGAATTAAGATCTTTTGATGATTAGATCCATTGAATATACTCGAATGTGTGTTAGTCTAAGATAGGGTGCTTTAAAACATGCTTTTCGCAATAGATATAAGTTCTGTCGTATAGTCTAAAATTCTTACTATACTAGATACCACTAGAGAGTTACTGGTAAAACCAATATAATCAGTTGCAGTAGGCTGCAACCATGTTCGGAACTGAACCAAACTATCATAATGAAAGGCATGCTAATTAGAGCTGTAAAATGTATTTCCACCAAGGTGAATTGAAATAATACTTCTGACCATGATATGCACATGTATAGTGCAGTGCAGTCCCCATCATGTCAGCTGTTTGCATTTGTCTCCCTTCTGAAGAGTATCAAAAACATAAAACAATCACTAGGCAAGGCATTTTTAATACGGTACAGATTATGATCAGTAGTCTGCAGAAACCACTAATCCAAAGCCGGTCTGATTCTAACTGGTTTGGATTAGCGAAACTGCATTGTTTTAAGACAGCTGCATTCCCTGGCTCTTCAATTTTCTTTTCATTTCCATATCATAAATGTGTAAATATTGTCCAATACACTAGAGAGTAGTACAGTTTACTACAGTATATGGTATAGTGTTTTGGTCTTGTGTTCCAATTCAGGTCACTTTTTCTCTGGGGGTTAAGTCACAGAAGTTCCCCATGAAGAGTTCTTCTTTCCTACTTTAAAGGTAACTGCTTGTTGCCATTTCCTACTTTTTATTGGAGGGAAATGTTGTTACACATTGTAAAAGAAAGATCCAGACAAAAATAGCAAGATTCTGCATTGATTTGGCTTTATAATAATATAGTGCTTAAAAAATATTTGTTTTAAATATTTGTATTTTTTTAAGGTTTTTAGTAAAAAGTTATTTGAGGATACATTTCTAACCATCTCTCTAAAATAATTGAAAAAAAGATTTTAGTTAATGAAAATAGACTTTAAATTAGTGCCCAATAAAATAATCCTTAAAACAGTCCTTAAAGTATTGTGAATACAGTACCTGATAATCTACTGCTTTATTATTTCTTACGTGATACTTATATTACCAATTAAGTTTGTATTACACAGACAAAATTGATGTTAGGAACCATGCTAATTAAAAAGAAAGTTTCAATACATTATATTTAATACATTCAAATATTTCCCCGAATTTTTCATACCCTGTCAAATCTGCAGAATGTCCTAGTACTGTCTAATGGAGAACATGTCAAAGCTCCCGTTTAATTGTAATTGTTCCAAATTCAGCCAAGTGACTGAATCCAACTAATCATGTGGAAGGGGGGAGTCTGACAAGAAGACAAAGGGTTAAGTAGCACACTCTTCACACTAAATACGCTTTTCATTTTTAATTTTGAAGGATGTTATCTTGAGCCGCTTAGGTTTTTAATTCCTTAATTGTTGCACTCTAAAACAATAATTAGCAATCCCAAAAGAGACGGGACAAATTCAGCGTTACTTTTAGAGGCATAATGTGGCAAAGCTGCTTTGGCTCCATGATGTGATTATGGATTGTTGTGTGGAGAAGCTGAATATTTTTAGCCATATCAAACTCGAATGGTAAATAGTTCATGTCACAGTTGATTGCATTTAGAAATTAAAAACACAGAAACAATGGCACAAGGACATGGGCACC
Organism: Polyodon spathula; assembly: GCF_017654505.1. Lineage (NCBI taxonomy): Eukaryota > Metazoa > Chordata > Actinopteri > Acipenseriformes > Polyodontidae > Polyodon > Polyodon spathula. The sequence continues at coordinate 70,132,259 of NC_054538.1, read as the reverse complement.
ATAAACGTAACCTCTTTACAAAATAATCATGACAACAAACCACTTTTGGAATCGCAATTGAAAGCTTTTTTTTTTTCTTTTCTCCAGAGCAAGCCCAAGGGCAGAGGTTTTAGTCTATCTTTGTAAGACCATCTGTCATGCTGCTCCTTGTCACAGTTTTCGTCATATTGGGACTGGTATAAATTTGAATTTGGCTCAATTATTTAGTTGTTTACAAACAGAAACACTTCCTTCTAAATAGGACGAACACGGATGCCTATTTACAGCAAGCAGCAATACTGATATTTGCCATTTTCAGTGTCTTGGAAATCCCCAGGGCTGTCAGCCAAGCTCCTGGGCTGTTGAAGCCTGGTCCCATCACACGATAACACAGGTCTGCACTGCTAGCTACGTGGAGATTTGAAGACTTTAGTCCCCTCTAGGGAGGTGATTAGAATCATTTGAAGAAAAAAGGAATCACACACTAATTAAAAGTTGAAAAGGATAAAAAAAGCCCCTGAATCACAAAATATTCTGTAGAATAAAAATACAAATTAAAAAAAAAAATTATTGGTTTTTAAAATGTAATATTTTTTCAAACTTTATGGTGCAGGGTAAATTTCAAATTAGCTTAAGCCAAATGTTCCACGATGCTAGTCCAAACAGGTTCAAAATTAGTGTAAACTCAAGCAAAGTAAGTTGAAGTAATTTAATATTTTTGGAGTGGCTAGTAGACTGGATAAAAACATGCATTACTCTGGGCCCTGAAAGAAAAGCTATGTCATAATCTTTAATCATTTCACTAAATTGTAAACCCAAATGCATGTATTCTTTGTGACAAGATCAGTTCAAATTTATTATGATGTTTTATTTACGGACTTATTTTTGTTAGAAATCTAAGAAAATATTGTAGTAATGTGTATCCCTTTTTCTAACTAATATGGTGTTGTAATAAGGATTATAGCAATGTGTTTCAGCGTTAGTTTAATACCAAGCAATATCCTTTAAAAAAAAAAAAAAAAAAACCCTTGGAATTATCAGGTATCTTAGAATTAATGTAGTCCAATAGTAACATGATTGTAATAAAAAGCTGCAATATGTAGCTTGCAGGTAATGTTTTTTTTGTCAATTATTAATACATATAGGAAATATACTAATGCATTTTTAAAAGAAAATCTCCAGTACTTAATGATTTTAATTCACCTACCATTTATTTCACAACTAAAAATACCCATATACTGTATCTTAGTAATTAATGTGCTACCAATTCATTTTCTTAACCAGCACAGAGCAGTCTTGCCATGCATTTTAATTAATTTTCTTAACCAGCACAGAGCAGTCTTGCCATGCATTTTAATTCCTTTTCTTAACCAGCACAGAGCAGTCTTGCCATGCATTTTAATTCCTTTTCTTAACCAGCACAGAGCAGTCTTGCCATGCATTTTAATTAATTTTCTTAACCAGCAGAGAGCAGTCTTGCCATGCATTTTTTTTTCAAGTGTTTTACTCATCGAAACTTCAGGCTTCTGTTGCCAGGCAAGAAGCCAGGCCATAGGTGGCCAGGTACAGTAGATTGCTGTAGTAGATTTATTTTAATTACTTTTTTTACTTTTACAATAAAGTATCAAGGCTCATTTGTGATTCAACCAGAGAGGACCTTATTTTACTGTTAACTACCTTTTTATATAAGGTTATCTACTCTTCAAACTATATACATGTCAGAGAAAAATAACTCTTTCTGAAACAGCAGGGTGCACTGGCAGTATAGGAAAGATAACTCTTTCTGAAACAGCAGGGTGCACTGGCAGTATAGGAAAGATAACTCTTTCTGAAACAGCAGGGTGCACTGGCAGTATAGGAAAGATAACTCTTTCTGAAACAGCAGACTGCACTGGCAGTATAGGAAAGATAACTCTTTCTGAAACAGCAGGCTGTACTGGTGGTATAGGAAAGAGAACTCTGAACGGCAGACCAAGTAAACTGATGAAATATACCAATATGGCCATTTGTTTTATTTTTCAGTATGAGAAACAAACATGCTTTCATTAGTTATCTGGTTATAACTTTACAGTTAATCTGTGATGTTACACAGTGCTGTAAGAGGTAACGCTGTTTACTTATAAAGGTATTTAAGAACAAATTTCAGCAATGAAGAGTTGAAAAAGGTCTCTTGTCAAACAACATTCTCTTTTAGCATCGCTTTCTATAAAGAAATATTCAGATTGAGATTTGATATTTTCAAATGCAGTAGAACTACAAAGTTGCAAACACATTGGAATATTTTCACTGATATTATGAATGTGCACTGTATAAAAACAAAGTCTACCATGTGAAACATTAAGAAAACAATTAAGAAACCTTGATAATAATCATCTCTCACTCGTTGTGGTACCATTAACCAGGACTGGGGGGGGGGGGGTGTTCCCTTAATGAATAAAACCATTGAAATAGATGCAGACACTTTCTCTGGTTGTTGTGTTTGTCATAAAACAAAATGCATGGCAATTAATAGCATTTTTAATTTCCAATAGTTTCAAAACCAGGTTGTATCTGTCAAATCTCCTGTTCCTATCCTGGGAACAACAGGTCGATAGACCTGCCTGAAACACCATGACCTGTGAAGCCAGCCACTTGTGTATCCCTAATATATAATGTGTTGTTACTCTGTCACCAAGAAGAGCTAGCCCAATTCCTGAGAGACCCCATGACAATTCATTAATCTAATTAAATATGTCGTCTTGCCCAAATGAGCCGCTGGAATATCTTTGCTGTCGGATAAGTGCAAAGTAAAATGGAGTCCCAACAGAGAAACCAACAGTAGACTGGAGCTGATGACAGCATGCTTCATTAAACTCTTAATTACCTATTGGATCTAACTAGTTCGTACCGATTTAATGAGACTCTACAGGCACTTAAATGTATTCTGAATTTTATAGTCTACTGGTGCATTGCCAATGAGGCAAAATGTTATTAGTTTTATTACTAATGATACTTTCAAATAGTATTGATACTAATCCTGTGGATAAACCCAACTGCATAATGTAATACTATTACATATAGGTATATGCAATTCATTTCAGATGTCCATCTAGGAAGCAGTACGTTAAAAAAAAAAAAATATGTTAGTGATTGAAGAAGTTTTTGAAGCCATGAGTAGTTGTTTCTTGATGTGAAGTAGATGCAAAAGAAATGTACAGAGTAATTTTCTTCATAAATTAGTTTGATTTATTCAAAATATATTAGGAATCGTTTACCCAGTTTACAGCAAACCGATTCCAGAAACAAACACTCAAAGTAAAACAGTACAGAACAAAATAATATAATGCAATACTGTAGGTTTGATCCTCCAGGACTCCTCGATCGACAAGTCTCCAATGCTAATCTGAATGAAAGAGAAAGTGAGCTGAGCTGAGCACACCTTGATTAAGTAGCCATTGAACTCAGCCCCACTCCTTTCTTCTCTTTGTGGGTTCAATCACCCCAGGCACCCTGTGGAGGGTCTCGTTTATGTCTCGTAAAGAAAACTGGTTCTGGCTCACACTGCCTAAGATGGTGTTATCTTGGCGTGGCTCTTTGATCTTTGTGCTTAACTCATGTTATCTCCTTGAGCGCATCGGTTCTTCCAGCAATGTGCGATTCTGTTTATTCCAGCAGTCGGACGGTCATCAACAGTGCAATTAAATGCAATCTTGCAATCTCGCATTTACTAGTTACTATACCTCCTCTGATAATCTCCTTTTAAAACTAATAGAGTGTACAAACCTGTAAACATGTGTATCTTGTATTGCATTCAAATGTCTTTCCATGTTATCCAAGTGATGTGAAAGGTAACCGAAGACTGTTCTTCTATTTTTGATTTATTTACAAAACCTTATTTTCTCTTTTTTCACTTTTTTTTAATAATTTTTATGAAAGATGTTGGATTGGCAGCTCTTACAGCTAAAAAAATAAATCACCACCTTTTCAGGTGCGTGAATAAATCCATAGAGTTATTCCTTTTTTTGTATTGCAATATTACCATATACAACTGGTATCTTTTAAATTGTGAAGGTTTGTAAAAATCTTATCAAATCTACAGTCTGGTTCTGAACGTGGATTCAATATACAATGTGCGCATGCGTTTTCTTGCTGTTCATGGTATTCTGTAATTCAGAATTGACTTTGGATGACATTTGTACATTTCTTTGGTACCCATAAAGCAGAGAATGCCCCAGATACTAAATACATTATGTGATTAAGCTACTGTAGTATTGATTTCATGGATAGTTCTGGTATTTTGTCGCTAGAAGCTAATAATAGTTGGGACACCAGTCAAACTTATTTGTGAATTCTTTCCAACTTCCCTTCAGAATACCGTATTTTCTTTTAATGCTCTTCTGTGCCTTAGACATTAACATCTGGTATTGCAGCTTTGTCAAATGTTGTCTGTGTGTTGACTGTTCATTATTGCAGCCCTTTTTTACACCATAGCAGTAAAATGGGTGCAATACACCTGAAGAACTAGCAGGTTGAAAAGCAGAAAACTTAAAGTGAATGCAAAAAACAATTCCTTCATTGTGGTGACAAAATATTACGTCCCATATTTCATCTTTCCTTTGCCACTTGTCACTAAATCTGTCTGGAATGTTCAGTCATCATCTTTCTTTTTATAGATTCAATACAGCAACTCTAGCAAACTGCCAATCTTCAAACAGCTATCATTCTGACAAAAGTTATTTTTACAGACCCCCCCCCCCTCCCCCCCACTCCCCCCCAAAGGGTGTGAGGGAAGATTATGACAGTGTGATATTAACAAGATGTTGAGTTATTTCGAGTGGAGATCTCCTTTCAACAGGCTGTCCTTTGATGGATACATTCAATTATCACATTAGCACAGCAGGCCAACACAATTGCAGAACATTATTTTGTCATTGATTGAAACACTGTTGACATATCTGTCCCAGACTACCTCCCCTCTTAATAGACATACAATAACTGTATATGTTAATTGGTTTAGCTAGTAATGATATGGTCAATGTTATTGACAAATAGACTTCGTAGAGAGCATTCAACAAGACACTTACACTGGAATGGTCAGCGATGGGGTTACAGCAATTGTGATTTTAAAAACCCATCGTGCCTGTAATTTCTAACTGAGCAGATGCAGTATCATAATGAAGGCCATTCCACAGCACTGTTGTGGTAAAAGATTTGGCAGATAGAGACATGAATCAATGGGGCTAAGCCATGAGCTGACAAGCAGGACAGGTTATTGCATTGGCTCTGCAGTGATCTTGCTTTGCAAAATCCTTCAGAAACATTTTAAAAAACAGCAATAACAGCTATGCACAGCCAGGTCGCCAACCTGCATTCCCCTGACTGCATGAATCACCCCATATGATTGTGCCTTTACCAGTTGAGCCACTCAGGGACCCCACAGTTGAATATTTTCATATCAGGTCTTATTAAAGTTTACTGCGTTACACCTTTGGGAAAATCCTGGCAACGTGTAGTACAGTAAAATCATGGTGAAAGATTGGTAAAGCACCGTGGATCAAGGTATGTTACATTTATTTATAATAAAGTACAGTGAAAGTCACCATGGCATAAGCAGAGCAAACTACACCATAACAGCAAATATGCCTTGGTAAACTTTTATAAGGCTGACCTTTATTAATAATGTCATATCATTTATATGCAGGGGTTCCCATAACAGGTACGCATGCGCACCAATAAAAATAAATGCAGACTTCCATGTTTTTGAGACGCAAGGGCAGAACATTTTTCATAAAGGCAGAGAGGATGCCAGGTCAAGCCTATCATGTGGTTGTGACCCATGCCTGCCTAACTTCTGGATTTTCCCTGGAGTCTCAGGGTTCCAATTTAACTAAAAAGTCCAAATAGGTAGAACCACCAATTTCATAATGTCAATCAAATTCTTTTAATGGGCACTTGAGACAACCAATGATGGCAGGGATCTCTAGTAAGCCGTCCATTCATTGAAGAGGGATGCAGTTACGGGGAGTGGCTTTATAAAGCTTGATGACACTTCACTTCCCAAGTGGAGCGCACTTGAGAAGAGTTTAAAAAAAACAAATAAACAAAAAAAAAACCACACATTTACTTAAGCATTATACTTAAAATATTATTTTCCCCTCAGTTAAATACTGTTGTGTTATTAAGCTAAGATGTTCAACAACACTAATAAAGTGACAAAGTGGGTTTTTTTTTTTTTTTTTTTTTTACTTTTGAATCCCCAGGGATATGGTTGTAGGCTATTGAAATAAATAGATAATGTGGGTTCTTTGCTAAAATTTTTAATAACCAGCAATACAGACGAGGTGGAGCTCGACAGCGACTCGGATGATGACTCCTAATTTTGGTGCGTACCAAACCATTTCTGCTGGTACTCGTGTGAGAACTTATTGTTGAACCCCTGTTTACATGTATAATCCTTTCGTGTGCAAGAATCTCTATATTCCTTGTACAAGTGTTTTTTTTTGTTTTTTTTTGTCAGATATGTTCACAATCTGTTGTACATTTCAACTGAATATGTCTTTAGTTCAGTTTGTGCTGGCAAAACTATTTGAGTTGTGAGTTCTACTGAAAATTGGTGAATGGCTCCATCACTGTCGACGGAGGTCCTGCTGCTATTCTGGCAGTGTGCTCCCTTGAAGAAATGCAACATATCTGTCTTTTTTACTACGAGATCATCAGAGTGAAACAGCAGGATTCCGATTTTGTATCTGTCAGAAACCATTTCTGCTCTGGAAGTGAGGGCAAGCAAAATGTCAAAATATTTGAATAAATTGCACTAAATCCTTTTTTATTTTTTTAAAAGGAAAGAAGATGCACATGGATGCGGACGATTCCCTGAATTGTAATACACAACGTTCACAGCTTGCTTGCACATATATCAGAAAGGCTGTATTAATTACAGAAACAATGTTATTTATATTTATCACTCTTATTGGTGTGGTTACAGATATGATGTTTTTTTAAGCTTAAACTACAGAAGTTTCATTTCATATACTACAGAAATCAAAAGCTGTAGTGTATCGAGACATACTGTATCCTGGCCTACAGAAATGAAACAGTAGCAATTTGATTGGTTGCAAAGGTTGTGACGGTGTATAATATTAATTGCACAATTAGCCATTTAATTGAACAGCTGGTTGGTCTGTAGTGAAACATGATAAAAAGAAAACTAATGCTGCATATTTATGTGAGGACTACCGGTACCAACAGTTCACTGATGTAGAATCTGCAGTTGAAATGATTCCACCACTCTTATGAAAAGCCAGGATGATCAGAATTCAGTCTATGACATTGGTATGCACTAGCCCATTGAGTTGCAATGGGATACCTGATGCAAGAGCCCTAAAACACATTTGTTACTATGGAAAAAGAAAAGCTGATTTTTTCAGCTTGTGAACAAAGGAAATATGGACTCCTAAAGGAAGACCTTAATATTAACCACGTGTTTGAAGAAGAACAAATGTGTAATTAACAACTCTGGTTTACTAAAATAAGCAATAGAAAATTAATTTACAGCTTCTTAGTACTATATGAACCCGGTCTAATAAAAAGCCAGTTAAGGAAAGTCGTCAGCACAGGAGCACAAAGTAGCAGAGGAATAAATAGGAAAGCAGCAACCAATACAAAAAGGAGTTTGAAACAAGAAAGACTTCCACTTGTTTGTCATGTCAAGTTCAATCACGATAGCCCATGAGTGCAGATATCTCAAATGCTTCACCTCACTTAAGCACGGTCATTTATAGATGTGACATGGTCAATATGGTAGGGAAGAGTAAGACAAATATCAGGAAAAAAATCAGACATACCAGCTTTCTGTAAGACAACTGACTGCAGTGACTAAGGATGAGATAGGAACACATGTAGCAAAAGCTGGTAACTTGTTGTTTGCAATAACATTTACATCTTTGTTAAATGTGTTTACAGCAGGATTATAACAGCCTCACTGGAACCAGATTGGGCACATACAATTTTGTGACCGCAATGAGAATGAGGAATAATATTTTTTTCATAACAATAATATAACATTAATATTGTCCACACTGCAATTTCCTGGTTAACTGGCATAGTTACTGACACACATTCCTAACTTACAGCATTCAGGGTACGTATATAAATGCTGTGGAATGAAATCTGTTTTGTGAACCAAAGAATTAAAAAAAAAAAACAATACCCAATGAACTATTAGTCTAATTATACATTCATGACAAAATCCTAAATCATGTGCCAGGAAAGATAACATTCCTCCATACAAAACAATGGTGAATCTAAAAAGATTTGAAATGAGAATACACGCCAGTAGGTCTGAAAGGTCCAGGGAGTTGACCTTGGTACCAAGAGGGATTCTGGGGGAGAGATAAGCGAATCTCTGCATCGCTGCACTGCTGCATTGTCACCATCACTAAAAGACATGGCATTGTGTCCTGATCTGCAGACACCATTCTCAGCAAAGATATTCAGGAGGAATTCATCACCAGCTGATGCTAAAAAATACTGCAGTCTTCATATCCAATTACTTTGGAATTATGTATTTGAAAGTATTACCAATTTTTGTGTGCATTACAAAAGGGCCAAATTTGCTAAAGCTGCTCTTTTAAAAACAAACTTTGCCTGGGTGCTGACTGAGTTCACTAATAGAATGTGTCCACTGCATGTTTTGGGTACACTGTTGGAGTAAACCGCTCTGAGAATCTTGCTCAGTGTGTTGGTCTGTGAACCTGGTGCCTGAGGTTTGATCCTCTGTTGCAGCTTTTGTTATTAAGGATGATGTAATTAAGGATGGGCCAACCATGGAACATAACCTGAAGTCTAACTGTTCCCCCTTTCACTGATATGATCGATTTTAATAAGGGTACCAAACCTTGGTCACACTTTAGATTAAGGGTGTACTCTTAAAACATCTATAAACATGTTATAATTAGTTTTGCTTATCAAAGAATAATAAGCTGTTACAGTACAATGACACATTACAAGTGTACATCTTAATGCCAGCTGTACACTTGTAATGATCATAGAATTTGGTTGTAAGCATATGCATTAAATAAGATGAGAAAAGTGTAGCTGTGGTGTAGTAATACATGTGCCACATTTATGTAATCTGATTACATTTTCCAGTAACTTTTCACTTCCTTTTTCAGACAAGCAAGTCACCTTACATGTTATATGAACATGCGTTTGATATCATCTTGCTAGGTATCAGAGGAGGGAACCAGAGGGTTTGTAAAACTGGATCTTCAAAGAATATTTTGAACTGCAATCTGACTGGATTGAAAGTTCTGGAAAAATATCTGGAAATTGTAGACTGTGCCTGAAAAGTAACTATTTTTTTTTAACTGTGACTAGTTACAGTTTTGTTCACGTTCCTTGTAACTGTAATGGATTACTTAAAAAAAAAAAAAAAAAAAAAACTTTAACCTTTTCATTGTTTAGACAGAGAATGCTAATTTCCATTCACAAACATTTAAAAAAAAATCATTTTATAAACATGTAATTAAAAAAAAAATGTAATCTGTTCATTGTACACAAAATAATATGCTAGGCTGCTGTTTGCTGTTCTTTTTAGCACATCAGTATGTATTTGAAAAATGCTTTCTAATCAAGGGTAAAGATCAAGGTTGTGATATTCACTGGCCTTTTAATAATTCTGATATGCAACACAACTGATTTTATAAAACCAATTAAATTCCCTTCTGAAGTTCGAATGGAGGTCGTTACAAAAACAATGCAATAAGACAAGAGAATCATGAGTCTTTAAAGTAAGAATCCTTTTTGAAAGCAGAGGAGCCTCTTTTTTTTGGATTTGTGCTTTTTCATATCAGTTTTCTTTACAAGTGTATCGTGCTGTAATTTGTACAGGAGAATTAGAAGTGAGAAAGCTTGATAACTATGTAAATAGCTTTAAAAAAACTGAAACTTTCATGTCCTTCAAAGAGATGACGTTGTAAAGTGACTATTTTATGCCCTCATTTCTTCTTCACTTGGTCTGCAAAGGTACTATAACCAATGTACCACATCCGATGATGAAAAGTTTACAGGCACACTTAATTTAAAGTGTAAGTAGCGGAGTTCTGAAAAATATAGTGTCGCACGCCCCCCACGTGTTGCCACAACTGTTTAAATAATGTATCTGTTTTTTCTTTTCATTGTTAACATCTTGACAACTTTTTCACGTAACTTTAAAGTCTGTTTCAAAGCTGTTTTTAAAACAGCTGCTCTATTGCACTGATAGTGTAAGGATTACTGCCCACATTGTTAAACAGATAACACAGCAATAATGCTCCATGACGTGGCAAGGAACAGAAAAGCCAGAGCACTTGTTATGTTTTTTCTTTTTTTTAATCGCTCGTCCTGCAGTGATTTAGAGGACAGATCTCAAACCCCGGTAATTTGAAAAGAGCTTTGAAACAGACTTTAAAGTTATAACTGCAAAAAGTTGTCAGGATGTTAACAATGAAAAGAGAAATCAAAAGCACATTATTTATACAGTTGTAGCAACACGTGGGGACATATAACGATATATTTTTCGGAACCCTGCTATTTAGTCTAAGTTTGTGGAGTGTTTAGAACTGTTAATAACTAGTTAACTAACACGTTACATTTATATTGTAGCGTGCATGGGGGAAGGCAGCAGCAGGGCTGGGAGCTGGCTCCTTTGTACAGCGGTATCGGTGCTATGCTTTAGTGCGAGAGGTCCCGGGTTCACGCCCCCCCTCCACTTGGGTGTGGATTACCTTGTGCCTGCCTGCGGGAACCGAGATTGCTACAATATATAGAGCTATAACTTTAACCTATAAAACACTCCCGATACAAAAAAAATAAATCAATGTATAACCAATAAACACTGGAAAACAGTAGAAATGGTTAATCTATTGTTCCATGTTGACTTCACCCATTTCCCATTAAAAAAATTAATAAAACCTATCATAATAATAAATACATTTCCTTGTACTGCTGGGCAATGTCCCGCCTTCCTGACTTGTATCTATCATTGATTAGTGCTGAATACTTTAAACCCACCCCAACTACTGAGTGACAGCACAAACCTACATTTCTATTGGAGACTCCTCTTGTGAGATTTAAAACGAGATTACAATCAGGATGGAGATTTGTTAGCGGGATTTAAAACTGTATTACAGTTAATATACGGAGGATTTAAAACAGAATTGTGGAAAATTGCGAAAAATAAGCACCGAAAAATACATTTAATAAAACCTGAAAAAAAGAAGCCGTAGTTATATTGTATCCAATTTAGGAACTACGCAAAAGGTATTATCATGTAAAACCTGATATCATTTGCTTAGCGCCTTTAAACAGATCCTATTCCAATTTCATCTATATGATCATGGAACAGATGATCCTTAGGTTTGATTTACATTTTTAGCTGACTGATATTGGTTAACATTATTAACAAACCATTAACAAAAGTGACCTTAGTTCGCTTGTGACCAGTGCTGGTTTACTGCATATGTGACCTTTCAATGAATACCTGTGAGACTGTCTTGATAGACACATTGGTGAATGCAGCCATTGGTCAATGCCTCAGGCAGCTGCACAGGCACACTTGCACAAAGCTTATATAGGTTTAGTGGATCACATAACCTGACATGCAACGACATACGTTTGTATATATTAAACACTGGGGGATTTTTAAAATTTACATTCTGCCAGTAAGTGCAGTTGAGAGAAGGTCAGGTAAGTACGAGAAGCAAACTTAAAGTAAAGTTGTTCAAACTCATCAAAACTTTCAAATACTGCACAAAAAGTACTACTGTACAATGTTACTGATAATATGGAATGTGGCCCTGAGACACTTTGAGGTTTTTGTTATGCATAAAAGATTTAGTTTTTTGCATTGCCCATTCTATTTCTTACCTTGACCACAGAAGTGACTGCTGGAAAAGATGTCATTAGTCATCATCTAAGTACACCTAAGTTTCTAAATATGCAGATAAGCCTCATTATAATACAGTTTATAATTACTTCAGAATGCCAACTGCAACACTTTTGTAAGAAAGTCTGGCAATGGAAAAAGGTGCACTGTATATATCTGGTAATTGTTTTTAAATGTATGTATATAATTACATTGGCATCTTTCTGTGTTTATTTGCTTTCAAGCCAGGGAGTCAAACTCCTAGAAATCAAAAGTTGAAGGTAAGGGGGAAGTTAATGCAACATGGGTTATAAATCGTGGTTTAGCAACAGGCATGTAGCAATAGGTAGTGAGAGAGGAGGGTGAGGATGTTTAAAAGATGCTTATATTTCATTAGGGACTGATTTATTGTTACAATTACTATGCACACTATCTAGGCTATTCATTTTCATTGTAGGAGTGCACAGAATTATGTAGTAAATCACTCACCTTTTAGAATGGTATTTGTTTTGAGTTGACTGTTCCTTGAAATATTGTGAAACCTGTTAATTGACAGGCTTTGCCCTTAAATGTGATAACAGGCAGATGTATCCAAGTAAACAATAATGACGTTTTTGAGTTTGGAAGGAAAACATACCTATCAACTTTCAAATGTAACCCCTGTGTATTCTTTTAATGTAATTATTCGATTACATACCGGTATGTATCTTTTATGTAGAATCTAAAAAAGATTAATAACTTCTATATTACAGATACGGTACTGTTTTTTTTTTTTTCCTGTGTCCCCCCTTTTTGTGCAATTTTCCATTAAGGACCTATGAGGACTTCAGTGTCTTTCATTACAAGACAAAACACCCATCTTGTCTGTTTAACGCCTTTCATGTATCTGCGTCCTGCTACACTCAAGTCAAGCTTTGTCTCAGCTGGTCTGAAACAATAAATAAATTGAATATTATTGCATGAAGCAGCAAAGCTTCTGCTATTAGAGCCAAAGTGTTTCACAATTAACAGGCTTGAATGATGTTTCAATGAAGAACCCCAGTCAGCTAAAAATAAACACTCTAAAAGATGTATACCATTAGTCTATGCATTCCTCATTGTGTTTAAATGTGCTGGACGGAAAATAAAATACTGTGCCACCAACAATCCAGCCCCCATCCAACATGCTTGAGCCCATGAGCAAAAACTGACTGGTGATGCTGAAGAGAAAATGAGAGGTCATAGCAGGAGCACTTTAGACACATAAGGGCATGCAATAGCATGGTGATAATTGGGTAACTACCAATGGCAAAGTAAACAACAGTCCATTCCCAGTGCTGTATATGACATGGCTTGACTGTACTGATATCTACAAGAATTATTACAAGGCCCTACAGTACCTACTTTTGTCAAACTCTGGATAGTTGACAGTTAATATTGCTTGTTTTGGAAATAAATAAATAATAATAATAAAAAAACTTTTAAAAAAATCCTTTATTGAAGTTATAGAAGTTCAGCTCATATAATCAATCAGCATTATTAATGATGACTTTATAACGGCCTTTTAGAAATAGTTTTGTGTTTACTTCCACAGCTTTTTTGTCCCTGTGGAAGCCTAGCCGCGGAATGCTATCCAAACAGTTCAGAACATCTGCAGATTTTCCAAAAGTCAAAGCGGAGTAAATGAATTATTTACCAGGAGTTTTGACAGCAGCGAGAAGAGTGATGAGACAGTAACATACTTTTGGCAACATGTTATCAAATTGAAAGCAACAGTGCACTCCCTGCATGTGGTACAGTGGGTTGGAACTGACTCTGGCAGATGACACAAGCTCTTGACAGTGATGCCTGTACAAGCTGACAGCACCTTCTACAGTCAATCAAGACTACATGCTGCATTGGAGCTAAACCAACTGAGCTTTCAGGGCAAAGCTAATTTAGCTTCAATTGTTTGTACTTTGGTTGAATGAGATGGTTTGGTTAGCAAAACATTACGCACTCTCTGGTTCACCTTTGAACTTGAGAAGAATGTATAGATTTTGCACTTTGTTTCCCCATAAATGTACAAGGGCTTGTTTAGTTCACAAAAACTTAAAAAAAAAGTAAAACAATGGTTAAAAAAACAGGCTTTATAAAAAGTAGCACTTTTTCAGTTTATGAACTGTTAACTAGCTTCCTAATGCATTTACAAATGTTGTTCATTTTGTGTTAATAGTTAATTAATAACACATTTCTAAACTAATAACTCATACTTACATCTTTATAAGTGCCTTCAAACTATCTGACCCATTTTAATAATATGGTCGACTTGGAGTTGACAATCCTGAAGTAGGAATCTGATGTAACAGGTTGGAGGCTGGGAGGGAAACGGCCAGCATACACACCCCATGCGATCATCTTACCCACTGCTCAAAACCCACTGAGCTCATCTCACCAACAGGTCACTTTGCCGGTTACTCTGAACAGTCTTAGCTGAACCTGTTGTTTAGTTTATAAATGTGCTACTTATTATCTATTAACAAGCCATTAACAAAAAAATTAATGTATCAGTAAACTTGTCTGACCAAAATGTCATGCAAAAAATGTGCAATCATTTTTACATTTTGTAGACTATTTTACTTTCTGTGTTTTGCTGCATGTAAAATAGGACACAGTAGGACATTATGCAGTCTTTACCTGCTGCCAATTCTTTAATATGGTGACAGGATTAATGCACTTCAAAACTGAAAATAAAATGGAAACCTAAGCAGGAAAATGATTAAGACACTTGGAAGAGATATTAAAGCATAAGAGTAAATAGCTCCAAATGTAATATTTCTGTATTACTGTTTTACATTCCTCTCTTTACTAATTTGTGATGTTTGCAAGAGTTCTGGAGTTTGTTACTCCCGTATTGAGTTATTATCATTTATATATCTGGCTCTGAGCTTGTCTGGAGAATCCTGGATAATGTGGAAAATCTGGAAAATATACAACTTTAAAACAAGACAGTGTGTAACAAAAATGATACCTCAGGCAGACTGGTGTGTTCATAAGCCATACAGCTCCCCACAGCCTGCCCTACATACCTATAAACAATAATTATTTAAACCAGTAGAAAACAAAAAAATGTGAGTGATTAATATGCATACAAGTTGGAGAAGTCTCACACAGCTCACCCTACAAATTACTGAACATAAGTTTCTACAAACAGCGGTTTAAAAATGAATTCAAAAGTAAATGACTGCTGTGTAACCAGCTTACCTGAATTGGTTTGCAGCTTGTATTTGAAAATGTCTCCGGAAAACAAGAGAACAGACCCAGCATTCTCCATGTCTAACCTGACTACCGTTTCCATTTTTATAGAGCTTCTTAATTAGTGATTGCAAAAATGGAGCTACAACCTCCATTCCGCGTGGTCCTAGTGGCCCACAGCTACATTCCACCCCTGCTAAATAAATCAATGCTCCATCAATTACTCTTAGGTAGACTACTGCCAAGGACAAAAACAAGTATAAAGGACAGTACTACAATTGCTGGATAGATTCATAACCTGAAATTTCATCTCCACCCCTACCTGCTAGCCCAAGACATTGCAACTTGTGGAAGGCAATGTGGGTTGGGATGGTAGCCAGCTGTGGTCCTCTGAGTTTGTCTAGGGGCTAGTCTTTCAATGGGGTCATTTTCCATGGTTGGCTACTCTTCAGTGTCAGGGACTGGTATCATCCTCTCTGATGTCAGCTTGTGGGTCCTTTGTACCTCTAGAATATGGGAATCTTCATCAGAATCACAGTTCTCATTGCTAAAGCACTCAAATGAAAAACCTGGGTCTAGGACCTCGTTCTTATCTTGCCTAGGTAGCGAGTTGTCCTGGAATTTATTGCATCCTCTTTGTCGATGGTTTTTCTGGTAAACACGCTGCCCTTCCTGTAAGACACAGTCCCTCACCTTGCTGTTATGAATCCTCCCCCCTGCTCAGCTGCTGTTTCTATATGGCGTCTGACACTTTGATACAGTCTTTATGTTCTCCTGATGTTCTGCTATTGAGACAACTGTTGAATGCGTTCGCGCTCAAAACATCTGCCTTGGTCAGAGTAAGTACCAGGTGAGTGGTTAAATTGAACAGAGGTTGATTTGCAATTTGGTTGGTTTCCACACAGTGTTTTGCTGTTGTGTGATCCCACTGAAGTGCACTGGAACTGTTGTATTGCTTAAGTATTGTCTTTAGTGCAGTTTAGTATAATAGACAGCTAGCCTATTTGTGCCCCCGCACGAAGCAGCAGCCAACCGAACAGCTTCTCTACCAAAGAGCCAAGAGTCTAGCTGTGGGAGACCAGCGAGGAGAGGCTGTTGGAGAAAATTCAAACCTAGCAGAAAATCAGACTCTTCCTCACCAACTACTCCACGCAACTGCTTGTCCAGACCCTGGTACTCTCCCACCTAGACTACTGCAAATCCCTCCTGGCCAGCCTCCCTATAATAATAATAATAATAATAATAATAATAATAATAATAATAATAACTTTTCCCCCTACTAGCCTATGGTCACCCCTTCCCAGCAAGAAGCCCACAGGTAACTGAGGCTTTCTGCTGAACATTAAAACATAAGGAGACTGGCCAATAGACTGATGCTGTGAGGTATTATATGGACAAAAGTACCCGAGGTAAACACTCTGACCTTTACCTTGAGGCTTATATGGAGTTGTCCTAGTCTTTTTAATGCTGTAAAGTTGACATAGCTGTTGTATGAGTTCTCCCTCAAAACATCTGCCTTGGTGTAGCAGGGCAGTAGAAAATGCCTGCAAATATGAAATGGGGCCTGGCAAAGCCATGCTGTTTAAATGTATTGTGTTTATTATTTAAAATAAATGTATTGTTTATGTTTTTTTTAGAATGGGGTACCACTCCACCCCTTGTGTATCATTTTGTATTATTTATTTTGTGATGGCACAGCCGTGTGTTTTGTTTTGAATGTGCTCTGGCAGAGGCGGGTTTGGCAGCTCGTCCTCTGCCAGTTTGCAATTAGAAAACCTGTGCACAATGTGACCGAGGGATAATCAGATAATGGAAAGCTGGTTAATCCCTTGGTCACTAATATAAAAAGCTTGCAGCTCTCCTTGTTCCGGGTGGGTGTTCAGAAGAGGAACAAGTGCGAGCAAGAGAGAGGTCAGACTGAAAGTAAAATATTTTTGGAATAGTGAAGGCGATTGCCCAGTCTGTAGGTTTGTGTTCGTGACTTGTTTTTGTTTAAACTTTTATTTTCTTTCTGTGGGCAGTGCTTTTGTGTTTAAATATTTATTTTATTTTTGTTTTGAAAATACAATTTACATTGCAGTACGTTTCCACCCAAATACCTGCCTGCCTGAGTGCGTATCCTTCTTCTGGCCTGACGTCACCAACCCAGCCATCCCTGTAACACTTGGTCAGAATGAATCTGTTGTACGACCCCAAAACGATAGAACCACTCATTAACAAACACTTTAGCAACAGTACCAGCTCACCGATCCAATTGCATTTTTAGCTCAGCTCACCTCTACCACCCCTGCACTGACTTGGGAGTGGTGATGACGAACACACACTGTCCTCCAAAACGTATGTCGTCAGCCGACCGCTTCTTTTCACTCTGCAGGCCCGCCATGCAGCCAACCCAGAGCTATGGCTTGGGAGGACAACACAGCTCTAGGCAGCTTACAGGAAAGCCCGCAAGTGCCCAGTCTACATGGGTCGCTGGTGTGTGGTGAGCCGAGGACACCCTGGCTGACCTAAGCCTAAAGGGCTAGCGGCAGATGTGTGCAGTCGACTGCTCCCAATACGTTGAGGAAACCAGAAACGCCATAGAAATTTGTTTTCAAGGCTTGTAAGTACACCCTGCTTTTAGGAAAAAAAATAGGTATTTGGGTGCAAAAATGCATTGAACACAACTGGCAAGGCACGAGCAAAAGCATACTTGGAAATGGCAGCAACAATTGTGACTGTTTAAAACATGCTTTCAAAAGCTCTTAACAAATTGATGCAATTGTAAGTGTCACAATTGTCGGCAGCTTTAGTACATCTCATTATAATATTTGAGAACCCTAATTTGCACTATTGCCACCCCCTTTCCCCAAATTTATACAGGAGCGCTTACAGTTACATATTTGTCTATGGTTGAGCCACAAAGAAAAACTTCTGCCGCAAAGCATTCCCTAAGAAGTTGTTAAACAGCACTGTGCATGTTTAGTACATTTCACCCGACTTGTTTGCAACTGGTTTGTGACTATTGCTACAGGTGCAACACTTTAGTACATCTACCCCTGAGTGTTTTCAATGATTTTTTATCCAAACCATCTTAATGTGAGTAGTGTTTTCCAACAGCTGTTATCTGAATAACTGTTTATATTAACTTTTTCCATGTGGAGCAATTATATTGGGAATAATTCCACATCTCATCTGCACTAACAATAAAACTCAATCTGATCTTGCTCCAGGATCACATGTCTTATGCTACTGGTTACATCTGCTGTCTACAATCCAATCTGCAACCAAATGTTACACAAAGGTCAAAGACCACCTATGTATACAGTAGATCATGTTTTTGTACAAGTGTAATTTAGAAATGAATTCTTCTATTTCCCTGATAGTGTAATGTATTCAGAGCCATCCATTCTGCAAACTTCCTTTTCTTCCTTGCAGTTCAGGGTTTGATACCCGCCTTTCACAACCTTTGCATTGGATGCTCATTAGGATACCATAAGTGTGTTGGAGATTGAGTTCTGCCAAACTACAATCCTATCTGGGGGTTCACAGAGCCCCAGTTGTTTTGATCTGGATCCGCTACTGATGAAAAAGAATAGGGATGATATCAAATCGCTTTTAAGTCAGTTTCAGTGGCAGACTGAATCGTGGCAAATGTAATTATTTAATTGGCATATATTAAAAGCCCTTTAGAAGAGTATGTCTCCAGGAGGTAAAGACATATTTTCAGTGCTGAACAAATCAATCTGGAATTCTCTTAGAGCAGGAAAATATGCCTCATGTTCTCTTTAATAAAATACTGAATGATTTATATTAATAAGTAGTCCTGGCAGCAGCAGTTCATGCTGGCGTGATGTATGAGTGTTGCCTCCCAATAGGATTAGTGACAGAATTACTCACAGGACAGCTGTCAGTTGTACTAATTTACAAAAGTTTTATACCAAGAATGAGTTTTCAAAAATGGTAATAATTAAATGAGGCTCTTTTTATTATCATATGATAATAAGTTGTATTTATTTATTTAAATTTTTTTGAACAGCTGCTACCAACATGGATTTCATGATAGGTCAATTTAGATTATGGGGGTTTAGATTAGCATGAACTTACTGTATTGTTCAAAGTTAATTCCAAATGACAAATTATGTACATTTCTTTCTAAATGGCAGCCTTGAAATATGATATACAAAAATGAACTGGAGTTGAGGCTTGCAGTGGAAAACTGTTGCCCCAAGTATTGAAATAATGACAGACAGTGGGCAATAATTCCTGAACGGACAGGAACTGTGTTTGTATGTGTGTGTGTGTGTGTGTGTGTGTGTGTATATATATATATATATATATATATATATATATATATATATATATATATATATATATATATATATATATATATTGGCAGAGCTAGCGTTTAAACCCCTTGCTTTCAATTTTTTTTTCACTCCTCTTTTGCAGGGCAAATCAGATAAAATGGAAGGATTGTACAAATAACAACTAATAATACCACTCCCTATCCTGTCACAAAAAAGGTATACACTGAAAAAGAATACAGTGTATTACCCATAAACAGTAAAGTAGCATCCGGTATAGAACTAAAGCCTGGACTTTAATACAGCTAAGCTTGCAAATACGCACAGTTGGTTTTATTTAAACCTTCTCAATGTCAGTTGGTATTTGCTCTTCCATTGGGTATTGGGCAGCACTGGTTGGAGTTAAAAGGTCAATCTGGGGATAAAATAATCAAATTTGTTACAGAGAGCCTTTTTGTTCTTTTTTAAATTACTTTTTTTAAGAAAATGCTCTTTGAATTTGTCAGCAATTAAAAAAAAAAAAAGTATGTTTGGTGCTGTCAAATAAAATGTTTTTTTGAAATAATTTAGTTATTCAGCGATAATTATCTGGATCATTCTTGGATGTTTGCTAATGAGAGATCGGCTGTAACGGATTCCAGGGAGACTGAATGCTCTTTGTACTGACAATAGGGGTTAAAATCACTGGAGAGCAAATGGCTGGACAAATCATTCATCTATGCAAATGCCAGCCAAGAACGGTCACTTGCATTTATTACCCTCCTTTTTATAGTAAACAAGGCAGGAATCGTGACTGGCAATCATCAACATGCCCCAAAGTATGGTTTGTGCCCTTAGCTGTGTTTCAGAATAGAGGGAAAAGGCAAGCCACAGGAGAATATGCTGATTTATGAAAGAATAAATGTCACATCAGCACATTCTTTGAGATTTCTTTGAGATTTCTGACTGACAAATGTTTTATTCAGCATATTAAACAATGATATTTTTTAATGTAAAAGTCTTTATGTTTGATAATATAATCTTTCGGTATTAAAAAGGCATTGAGCTACTTTGTATGATACCTACGTGAGTCAGGGATAGGGCACAACTCAGTTTTAAAGAGACCATTACCCACTGTCCAACTCTGCTTAGTGAAGCGAATTGGCTACAACATACTGTTATTATTCTTAACTCATGAATTACATTGGAGTAATAAGTCCTGTTGATGTTTCAAGATATTTTCTTCTCACTTTTAAAGATGTACATACCCTGGCAACTGCATACACTCTCTGTCACTTTGCTCCTCTGACCACTGTTTCCAGAGGAGCAAAGTGAAAATTTAGACAAGGATATATTATCAAATCCAACAGGTGTGAAATCTCAAGTGACTTGCTTTGTGTATTTCAAAGCACCTATATACCCAATTAGACTATGTATCCAGTTTCTGTTGTTTATAGTGGTGTAAGCACTAATATGATGGCTATGCTAGATCCAGATTTTTTGTACCAACCATATTTTCTACGTTTTTACCCAGCAAACCAAACAGTGGTGAAAGAGAATCTATGACACCCCAAGGCAGCAAGGAAGACCAACCAACACACAATTATGAAAATGGCACCATTCTAGTTTTATCCCCAATGTTTTCTTCTCCTGCTTTTCATCTGTCAACCTGTCTTTATGCTTTTTATGCCCTGCTCCACTGGAGCAACTAAGAGCTCTCCTCTCCCAGTCTCTGTCTGTTACCCTCTTGACAGCGTTGCCTTCACTCACGGACACTTTAACAACCAAACGGATAGTGGAATCTCCCAACAGCCCAGCCTTTAGTTAGGTTAGTAAAGGACACATCTACAAAAGGCAGTACAATTCTAGTATTACTGCTGTATGCGAATATTAAGATGCTAAGCACTTTGTTTGTGTTAGGTTACGAGATATTAAAAGCATGTTTATATGCATGCATCTAAGCCTCTTGAAAGATGTAGATGTGGTAAATACCATATTATTTGTTAAACAAGGATGCGTGTGACTAGTCTTAATCTTCAGCTCATTCAGTTTACAAAATATATTTTCAATGGCAAAGGAAGTTTGGCAAAGATGAAATCTTGTTTTTCTACAGCCAAACTTCCTTTCAAGAATACACACATGAAGCTAAATAACTAGAGAATGTTATGAACAGACACCGATGATGCATGAATAATACCAAAGTGCTGTTGTGAGGTATTGCAGCTATGTTAACAAGTCTTGTTTCACAAGTTAATCCTTTTCAAGATGCAGTATGGTTCTGAGGGATGATGGGAGCTCTTTTAGGGTAACTTCAAGAGGAACTTTTACAATATGATCTCCATGGCAACCTCTCCCTCTCCTTCATGCCAATCCTGTCAGCTACAATCACTTCAATGTCTGCGTTATATTGCCTTACTTTGAACAGTTCCATATTTTCCACTGTTTCAACTTCTGCCCTTCTGTTATTTCAAAGAAAAACGCAGCTGTTGCATTTTTCATTCCTTTCATAATCATCAAGTCCTTTTAGTTTGATGTATGCCTTCCAAAACAACAACAAAAAAAGACATTCCTGGTGTGCTTTCAAAGGTATGCCCTTGCAGACTGTGGTGTGTTTGTTTAATGAAAATGCAATTATATTATAACCAAAAACCTCTGTATCTCCTGGTTATTTACATTTTCTTTGAATGCACTGAAAGGAAAGTAGTTTAAGCCAGCATATTGTAATACACTTGGCTAATGTGAATGGGGAATGATCTTCTATAAAGGATATTTTTTCTAGTAATCAAAAGTTGTACCACTTACAACATTGTTTTGTATACTGCCCACCAAACATTTATGAATTGCTATCTACACAACACTACCCTCGTGTTTAGTAAGGTAAACTCATAAAAATATTCAGCTTTATTCATCAAAGAATGAGTCTGATGTGTTACGCTGTAATATAAGCACCAAATCTGGTGATGAAAATGTATGATCATTTTCAGTGTTTTAGGGACAGATTACTAGGTCCTAATGCATCCCTCTAGGGTATGCATGTCACTGCCAATGTGATAATACAAATACAGGGAAAAGGCTAATGCAGGCAGTTTTTACCTGCAATTAATATCAGACAAAGTTAGGGGTGGTGGTAAAACAAATGCCAATACCCAGTTTTACACAATGGCATTAACACACAAGTGCTATCAGTGCATTTGAACAAGGTCAGTGATTTTATTTAATATGTCAGTGTAGGGTACAATCATATGACATTATCAGAGGTCAAATGTCATATAGTTCTGTTTTGAGCTGTTTTTGGACCTGTTGAGTTAAATGGCTCACAACTGAATATCCCCCTTCCTCGAGATGATTACTATGACCTAAATTCAGTGCTCAAATTATGTGGGGGCCAGACACCCTTAATTATTTTAATGGCCCCCTCACTTTTGTATATAGTTGAGTTCATGAGTTGTGATATATATGTTCAAAGTAAACGGTAATTAGTAATATAGTATTTAATGTAAGAATATAACAGTCTATCAATCTTAATTTATTATGAAAGGTAAGCTTAAAGTACACACAATGCATCCAAAATACAGGAATTACAATACTTTAAACCACCTTTCTGAGCAATGTTATTATACTTTCAATCTTCAGTTGCAATTGTTTCTCTTTTTGTCACTTGAGCGTCATTGATTATCAGTTTGCTGCAACATTGCCAACCATAAGACCTTTATTTTTTACATGATGTTTAAAGTATACTATCTGTTATCTACAGGTATGTGTTGGCGCTTTTTATTTCATTGAAGATGTAAATAAATCAAACAAACAAACATGACAAATATGTAGATTTTCTATGACTAGTCTTCTTGTGTGTCCTGGAATACTGCGATTTACATTGTGAAGTCTGAGAAAAAACACTGATAGGCTGTGCAGACAGCCACTTTGGGCTCACATTTTAGGGCCCTCCTACTTTTTGTCCCACAATTTGAGCACTGCCTAAATTATTAAAATTACATTTCGAATCAATAAAAGAAAAAGAAAACAACATGGGTTCATTTAAACGATGTCATATTCACAACTTGAATTAAGAACCCATCAATGAACGGTGTCTACTTACAATCTCAACTCTACAAACACAGCGTCTTTGTGGCTGATATTAACTGTGCAGACGCAGAGGACTCTAGTCTTGGTCTGTCCCAAAAACATTGTAAAGACCCTTTCACACTGGCACTCCTACCCGGGTCCCGACTCGGGTTCTGGCTACCTGGGTCACAATCCCACGTAGTGTGAAACCACGTACCTGGGTCCCAGCGGCACACCTCAAGGATGCTGGTCGACGCGCTTTGACCCGGTTTGAGTGAGACAAAATTCACGACGGCCGTTCAGAACCGGCAACATAACAAACAGCCACTCCTGCATGAAGGTTTCACTTCCGCAAGGAACAAATGATCTCTACTGGGGTTCAGCTTTTTTTTTAAAAAGTCAAGCATAGATATAGAAGGACACGCCCATGGAAACTCTCCTAGCAGCAGTATGCAAACCAGGTGGCCATATTGCCTGGGTAAGGAACTCCATTCCCTATATAAGGCAACAGATAGGAGCAGAGATAGAGAAGAGGGGTTTAGTTATTTAAACTTTGACTTGTTCCAGTAATACATTAAAATCACAAATATTACATGAAAATATTGATGTACAAAATGGGTGTGTTTTTTGTTCGTTAAATAAAACCCCAGAATGAAGGGTGGTAATAAATGGTCAGACAGCTATTGAACAGCTTAGGAGACTGAGGTTTTGATTGTCATATTAACAAATAAAATACCTACTGTACATCCACACATGCATAAATACACCCCATTATTTCAACGCTACCCTGATGATTGACATTTAGTTTGGTAAAATATGTGTGCTTTTTTTTACACTTGGCATCTCATAGTCACCTACTATAAATTATTAACATAACTCTTAATAGGACACAGAATTGTACATGTTTTAATTGTCTATATTCTATGCAAAAAAAAAAAAAAAAAAAAAAAACATTTGTGTACTAATTATATAGGCCTACATACTGAATTACTGCTTCAGCTGATCTCCATTCCCTAAATCATTGATAAACACACCAGTAAGCAAGCACTATTATAAATAACTCAAGAAAGTAAATACATCTATTTAATACACCTCGTCTCACGTTTGAGTCGTGAGACACAGGCATTTAGACCTTGTGTCACTCGCACACACTCACAAATACTCACGCACAGTCTCCACCCCGCCCCCCACCTTCTGTAATACTGATGTAAAGTTTTTTTCTTTTTTTTAATACAGATGATAGACAACGTCCTCAGATCCATGAGGCACGTGTAATGCCAACAAACCACCAACCCCTCCTCTCACACTACAGGACTTTTGAGTGTAGTTTTTATTTATTTATTTATTTATTTTTTAATAAGGTTATACAGTTAAAGACTACAGTTCCCAGCGATCCTCTGTCACCCACGCATCCAGATATAGATGGATGTTGTTGACGTTCGAGGTAAACATAGAAAGTGCTTTAAGTTTAATGACAGCATCGACAGCGCTAGAACAGTGGATTAAGTTATTGAAGAAATGGTAAATTGTTTTTCACAAGGAACATTTAGAGATACGGTGAGTATTATGTTCTTTGTAGTTCAACAGTAACACGAATGAGTTACATTCAGAATCCTCAGCTTATTAAAGGAGAAATAGACATCTGTGTTAAAGACAAGGAATGCTACTGAGGTAACGACTAGTATTTTCTTATTTACACTGCAGTAAGTGTTCTACCTGTATAAAGCTGCGTTACACACGGATGCTTGGCGTTTTTGGATTTTATCCACGCGTGAGTGAGTGTCCTCATGGCTGTGGAGTTTAAGAGTACAGGCTAACACTATTTTTAGCTTGCTGTATCATTTACAGTGATTTGCAAAGTTATGGTTTGAGAAAATACATCCGATTACACAGTTGTGTGTGTGTGTGTGTGTGTGTTTTTTTCGTTGTTTTCTAGAGGCGAACGATTCCTTTTAATAGCCAAAAAAATAGGGAGACAGAAAAAAAAGGTACATGACTTAAGGTCCCCTTATGACCCCAGCGGCAGTAGAGTATTATTAGTGTTTTCTGACTGACAACACTTTTCATGTTGTTGTTGTTTATTTATTTATTTATTTGGCAGGTGCCTTCATGGAAGTTGACTTACATGACATTACTGTACAGGGTTACAATACAAGATTAATATTTAAATACAGTATAGTTTAGAGTAAGTGCAAGTAATACTATTAAAATACAATATGAGCTAGAATGCAACAAATTAGGATTAAAACAAGTTATATCTACAATGATAAATGAGTAGTGATTCAGCTGAATATCAAGTAATGTGGTTCTGAGGTCAGGCAAGTCCAGTGCATCAGGGTAGATCAAGAGATCTACAAGTGCAGTATGAAATGTTTTACCCCAGTTCATCTGTTAAATGCATTTTCCTTACTAGCCAACAGAGAAAAGAAAGCAGTAGCCCATCATAGTTTATTCTAATATATTAACTGTTACACACTGCCAGCGTATGTTTAAAAAGGTACTGTATACAACATGAATGTATAGCATTTAGATTTCAAGACCATGTCACAAACATACTTTGCATACAATATTTTCTAAGCAAAGATGTTAACACAGGAGGAAGGCAGCAACAAAATCACGCACATCGTATCGACCTAATTTGCTAAATTTGAATATGCCCAACAAAATCATTATATACCATACAGGCGAAACGAGAGTGAATAAGTACTGCAGGGGAAAGGCTAAAATAATATAAATAAGACTTCCAACAAATACTAACAGAACACAAAACAAAACCAATAACTAGATTTGTTACCAGAGAAAGGAAGTGGTATCATATTATGAAACTCTGAACATATATATCACTTTATTGATGCTAGCATTGTCATAATGCAATGAGCATATGGGCACACAGTGTCTTCTGGGAATAGTAGTTTATCTGGTGCTTGCTGAATGGTGTGGACACAGCACAAGTCAGTATGGGTGGGAGTTTCACAGTGACACAGCAGGAATTTGCTCTCCTGCTTTGCAAAGGGGTCGATTTTATCATCCTGTACACTGCCACCAGGATAAGCCACAGCTGGATTTTATTGCTGCATTTAACTAAGGAATAACCCAGGATTGCATTGGCCATCTATCTTTGGTTATACCGGAATAACCCATGCAAATAGGTGGTTAATGCAATCTTGGGTGGAGTAAATGATCAAATCGACACCTAAATCTCAGAGCCTCTGCGAGTAGACCAGTAGGCTTTTTAGCCCACCAGCGCTTTCAATTTTTTTTTAGAGCAGGTCAGCTGATTGCAGAGTGATTTCCATTGCCACTGCTGCCATCATCTCCATCTGCTTGTGTGGTTTACAGTGACTTAAACACTGATATAATCAGGCACTCATGACAGATTCTGACAGAAGTATAATAGAAGTTGTGTTGTGGTTGGATGCTCTCACACGTCTTAAAGGGGCTGAACAGTACGTTCTAATTCCAGTGCTCAGTGTGTCGATAGGTGTTCCTGCTGAAGCTCTGATACGTATGTAGTGTGCCCTCATTGTCTTGCCCTTTTAAGAAAGAGAATACTGATTAAAGGGCATGGTATTTGAAATCTTCAACCACCAAGTTATGCAAGATAAAAAATGGTTTTATTGCAATTTAGAAACTAGAAAACAGTACCTTTATTTTTATGTTAAAACGTTTTAAATCTCTAATTACTATTTTATTCAATTTTTCACTGTCTTGCTTTCCTTCCTTGTCACTTTTTAATAGCTCATTCTATCTGAATGATCCTCAGTCAACTAGCTTGTGATAGTGGTCAACAAAGGAGCTTCCTGATTGGTGGATGAATGTTCTGAGGTTTGTAATATATGCTAAATTTTAGCTCATGGGCTGATTTGTGTGTTAACCCTGCTTTGCATGCAACCTAGCTGCAGTATTTATTACCACACCTCAGAAGGTGATACCAGTGTTCTTCTCAGGGCACTTTGTTGAATGACCTTGTTCATGAGGTGCTGTGCTCAGCTGTTCCAGTTGATATTTTAGAACTTTGGTTTGTGGCACCTCTATTGACAAGACTATTGTGAAAAAAAAAAAAAAATTTACAACCCCCCCCCCCCCCCCCCCCCCCCCAAGAACTCTGCCTTTGTGATGTGTTGCTATTAACATAGTGTAATTTAAGTTTTGTTTTGTATTTTGAACGACAATCCATATACTCAATAGAATGAGGAAACAACCCTATATTTCTTTAGGTTCAGTCATGTAGGCTATATCATGCATTTTGTGCTAAGCAGTAGTTTATATTACGTTGACATTGTAAACAAAGTTTGTCTGCATTATATAGTTTAGTATTTCAACTATATTACAATTGCATGACATTTGTTATCAGTTTTAATAGAATCTACACAGAATTCAGAATTGTTCTAAATACATAGCTCCTAAAGTATTGTAAAAGTTTCTTGGACTCAAAATGCCGATATGTGGTTTTGGACGGTATTTGAAAAGCTTTCTTGATCGGATATTTAAAGGAGATATATATATATATATTAGGGTTGTCAACGCAGTTAATTTCTGCGATTAACGCATACATTTTTTTGCCGATTAATATTTTAGTGTGCGTTAATTGTATTGCTTTGTCTGAGCCTTTCGGCACACCGTACTGTGCAATTATTGTTTATATAGAAAGTTAGTCACTGAACCACGTAATGGAGCAAAGCACAAAAAAATGAATTGGAGGTTTATTTATTTATTTATTTATTTATGGTAAAAATGTTCTGACAGCTCACTGGACAGAAAGATGCTTACTTGTGTACTGTCAAAGTAAGTTCCTGTATCACACACAGTATCACACATGAGAACATCTAGTGTGCTGCGTGCTGAACACACTTTCACTTCTCAAAATAAACTAGCAACTCCTCTGCTACAGACAACAACAATATAAGAACAAATTAAACCCACCAGTTTCAACAGAAATTCAGGATCGTTGCAAGCCCATGAATCAAGTTAAGTATGATAGTTGTTTTGTATTTTGTTTTTTTAAAGAGTAGGCCATGGGCATACGCAGTTAGCACACAGTCCCTCCCAAATCTGTGCCTATGTGAATGCCAAGTTGAAGCAAATTTATATATTTGTTATTTTTATTTAATTTTTTTTAACTGTGCACCCTGAAGTTGGCAGCTCAAGTTTAGTACACAAATGCTATTTTTTTAAATTTTGCTGGCTTTAGCCAATCAAAGCAAAGTAGTTATTATGATGATATGTTTGGGTAGGATCTTCCTCTCACACAACGAATCATGTGCAAGCCATGTTTGATTGACAGCCTGTGAGGTAGCTGTTGTGGATCATTTGAAAGTCCCAGACGTTTCAATACTGGTATTCCAACTTTATTTTAAATGTGAAGTTTTTTAAGCAAACTTGCAGACTAATTAGTAGTAGTGCAGCGGTCAATATAGCAAAACAAATTAGTTTATTTAATTTTGTTTTTAAAGACAATGGACAGATATCTTCAAGTTATTAATTTACATCTGCTTCAGCAATGGGAATGGTATCATGTGAAAATAAATGTCGGAAGAGACAATTACTACATCGACTGGATGATTTGATTGTTACTTCACCTTTGGGAACGTGAACCAGGGAGCACACTAATGAAGATTTGAGAGCAATGTGGAATCATATTTTAGACTGTCAACTTAGCGAATTGAACAGGTGCTTTCAAAATGACACACATGACCTCATGAAAGCCGTGTCTGCATGCTTGCCACAATCGGACACATTCGGCAATAGAGGAAGTCTACAGAACTGGCATGCACTTTGTACAACGTTAATATGAATGAAGCTGAAGTTTCAGTCATCATTCAAGAAATAAAGTGCAAATCGACTGTGGGGGAAAAATATCCAACACTAATTTATGTTTTAGATTATTGCCACTTGTATATCTTTCCAAATATGGATGCACTTTTAAGAGTTCTGATCCCAATAACCACCTGTACACCGTGAACAGGATTATATCTGTTACAAGCCTCAATACTGACAAGTCGCTGAAGAAAATTCTGTCTCTCCTATGGTTTGAAAGAGACCTGTGCAATTCTCTAGAGTATGACTATATATAATTGTAATATTCAGCAGCAAGCCTGACACCTTATCCTGTAAGGTGGAGCGGAGACGAGAGGATACTACAATGGTAAGTTATTTACTAACTTTCATTTTATTTAATAATTGCTTAAAATGTAATATTACTGTGTTCTCTCTGGTTTGGCTTTTAGAAGTGCATTAACTGCCGATATATGTACATTTCTTTTTTGTTTACATCAAACATTTTAAATGGATTTACTGGGAAAATGTTTGCTGTATTCAGGGTTTTAATTGATTTAAATAAATTTTTGAAATGTAAACTATTTCCTGTGATGTCAGATCTTTGGTCATTGCCCCTCTAACCTAAATTGGGGCACACCCACATTTCTATTTTATTTTTATGCGTAGTATGCAAAGCATACCATAATGTTCTTGTTAGTTTGCAGTTTTTGGATATGATGACAACTTTTTTTTTGAGTTATCTTCACAATTAACAGTTCATTTCCTGGAAGTGCTTACTGTAGCTACATATTTATAATTTTATTTTAAAAATAGTAATTTATTTCAGTCCACAATCACATTTAAAAATAGATATGCTATTTACTCTGTTTTCTGATCTCCATGCTGCTGATCAAGCTTGAACCACATGTTTTATTGTGTTGGTTCTATTTGTAATTTCTAAATTATTGCCCCTAGTAAATTTTGGTCACAGTCTGAATAGGTACATTTCCTGATTTTAAATAAATACATAAATACATTTGAAATGAGTTTATTTACGGTTAAAAATAATAGCATCAGTAATAAAATAAATAAAAATTGCATGGATGTAGTAATTATATCAATTTACTATGCGATTAAAACCGATATTAACTTCGATTAATTGTTTTAATTGCGAGATTAATTAGGAATATTTTTTTTATTGCTTTTTTTAATGTGTGTGTGTGTGTGTATATAAAATTAGGGCTGTCAATCGCAGTTATCTTCTGCGATTAACGTGTTATATATTTATTTATTTATTTATTAATTTAAAGCGTTAATCACACATTTGTCTTTATTATTGCTTGACTTTGCTTTTTTTAAACTTAGTTTTGTATTAATACACCAGGCTTTTATCAGCCTTTATTTTGTTTGTGTGCTATGTCCATTGCTTCTTGCCTTCCCCTGGTAGCAGAGGGGCGGGAAAGGGTGTGCAGAAAGAAAAGGCGCCCGCTTTGTGATAAGTGACTCCCTTTCTGTCACAGCTGATGCGGCGGTGAAATGCGATGTAACAAAAGAATCATACCAAACGTAGCATTGCCTGTTTTATACAGAATAGCCTTCTCACTGGTGAAATTCTTATTGAAGGTACTTTTTATTAAATACATGCTTATACTTTTACATCTAAGTGAATAAAAACGTTTTTGGTATGTGCTGACAGTCTTTACAGGTGTAATACGCTCAAAAAAAAAACAAAAAAACAAAACACAGTGGGTGATTTCAACGTACTCTGCTTCTACATTGAATACAACAGGTACTTTCAAAACACTCTACAGTACAGTAAGTTCAAAGCATGTGCGCTGCTGTTTGCAGTTATGGTATTACATTTGTATTTTTACCAAATGTTTTTCAGATAAAATTAACTGAATTAACCAACATAACAATTTACTAATAGGAACTGCAACTGCACAAACGTACTATATATAAAAATATGGAGAGTTGAAATACAAAGCAAACAAAAATTAACAAAATGAACAATATGCACATTAATGAAAAGAAAAAAAAAAAGAGTACTAGATCCAGACGCACACTCGCACACACACACACAAACACAAATACATACACATGAATACAGTAAATTGGAATCTATGGCTGACAGTCTTTCAAGCAGACTGGTTTAAGTTATTTTGCTCCAAAAACAACAATCATTCTCCATGGATTACATATGTTTTCGTGTCTATTTTGCTGCTCACCTTTGTCGTTTTTTCTGTGTACTTTGTGTTTGTACATAAGTTGGCCAACTGTAATGAAAAACGCTGGCATTGTCTCTGAATATTACCCATTCCTCCTCCACTGTTCTCTTCACATTGACGAAATAAAACTAATAGGCTACATGTATTAAATATAGCTGTTTTTATTTGTTTGAGCAGTTATTAGAAAATATGGTATATGTATGTACTAGTGTTAAACTGTTGATATGATTGTGGTCGAGGGGAGTGTTTTTGGCGTACCTAGCTATTGTTTGGTCTTGAAGTGTTTTGAACGCGAATTCAAAGCGCATTAGTGTTTTGAACTTACACTCCTTACATTATTTATCAGCTTACATTCAAAACACTAGTGTTTTATAGAGTGATGGAGTGATTTTGGCGTACTGCACCGGGACGTGAAAACTTAATCATTTCATCTCTACCTGACAAATACCGTGTTGCCAAAATAAATAATATATTCATGTATAATAATGTACTGTGTTTATATATAGTTTCTAACATGGTTTAAATTACATTAAAACACTGAATGCTCATACTTACAGATTGATTACGGATCGATATAAAACATTTATGGATTTGTCAGAGAAAGTGTTCTATAATATGCCAGCAAGCCAGCACAAAAAAATGAAACGGAGCAATTCTTACGATCTGTCTAATGACTACTATATATTTTATATATAAGGAAACTGATGAGAAAATATACAGTGTAATTTGAAATGCGTTAAGATGAGTAATAAACTGACATATGGGGTCAGCAGATCTTGAAGAAGGTCCAAGACAGTGTAAGACCGTATAGGTAATAAGAACTTTAAAATAATACAAATAATAATAATAATAGCATCGGTAATAAAACAGAGGAATGAGATGGATGCAGTAACTTTATCAATTAAATATGTGATTAAAACTAAGATTAACTAAGATCATTTTTTTATTCACAATTAATTTTTTAATCACTTGACATCACTTGACAGCCTATATATATATATATATATATATATATATATATATATATATATATATATATATATATATACACACATACACATAGTAATAGCATTTAATACACATTAAACTGAATAGTGTTATTAATATTAAAACTTAATTTAGTCCTAAAAATGAAAATTATTAATATTGGTTTTTAACAACTCACACGTTTCTCCTTTGCAAAGTCAAGGAGCCATTGTGTCTGGCAGGACATGCATGTGGTTTGGAGAAAACCCAAGACTGCCTCTGCTGCTTTGAACATACTCACATTTAAACCTAATGTTTCCTTTAATAACAGTTCTCAGCATGTTTTACTATATCTGCCTTCAGCACTGAGCCAGGACAGGGACAAGAGGAGAGATCATGAACGGTCGCCGAACCACTGAATTCAACCAGCGAATGCTGCCTCTCTCTGTGGAAGTGGAACAGTATGCCAAAGAAGTCGTCGACTTCAGTTCTCACTATGGCAGCGAGAACAGCATGTCTTACACCATGTGGAACTTGGCTGGGATGCCCAGTGTCTACCCTAGTTCTGGCGATTTCACACAGGCAGCAGTTTTTAGGATGTACGGTAAATGGTGGGAGCAGTGTGCCAGTGCGCCCCAGCCCTTTCGAAGGAGACCGGATAGGTTTCACAGTCAGGACTATGTAGAGCTGGCTTTTGAAGAGCCTGTTTACCCCACGTCCATTGATATTCTTGAAACCTACCACCCTGGAGCTGTTATTCGGATCCTTGCCTGCTCGTTCAACCCTTTCTCTCAGAATCTACCAGCAGAAGAAAGGTAAACTCTAATACAGCAGGTCCCATATACAACCCTTCTCAATCATATTTAGCTGGAAGCACTGCCATAAATTAATCGGATAATTTTATATTTTATCTGCACATAAAGCTGTGTTTACATTAAGTGATGATTTAATTGCTGCACTGTGAAATAAGTAAAGCATTGGCTTTTTACAAATTATGGAACAGTCCAGTTTTACAATACATTTTACAGCAACACATATATCTTACTGAAAGATCAGAGTCAAATAGTTTTACTTGTTTAATGTAAGGGATGTTTAATAATATAAGAGCATGCTACAGTTATTTTAAATTAGCATCGTTACAACCAGGGTTAGAAACTAACAAAGTTGTGGTACTAGTCCTAAGGACTAGTCCTTTTGAAACTTAGTAGTCCCTATGTAAACTTACTAGTCCTTATGTGAAGTTTCTGAGTCACCAACAGCTGTTGGGGTCCCTAAAATATTAGGCTTCAATTTTATTTTCCTAAAAAATTAACATAACATTTTATTGTATTAAAAAAAAAAAAAAAAAAAAAAAAAAAATACAATAAACATTAATGCTCATTCCCAGATACATTAATTGGGTTTCTTCATCCGCCTTCCGCACATTCCGAACCCCAATAATGTGTGTGTGCCGTTAACAGCATTTTTCACATATCATATCACTGCTTCAGTAATGGAACTATCTGTAGAACCATCCGAGACAACCCACAAATATTTAACAGTTGACATTCTGGTTAAGGCAGCTGTACGCTGGGTCCTCGCAATAGCGTGTATACACTCCTGTGGCTGTTTAGAATTTCTGTAGGTTTCCTCCACATTTAATCCTTTTTCCTCATCCAGGTCACACCTCCATTCAAAATCGGTATATGGTCATGCATGCTTTGCGGTTATGGTGTGTAGTAATTGTTACGCTTTTGATGTGCCTTGTTTGGCAGTCTTTGTTGTCATCCGTTTCACACAGTTATAATGATTACTGGATTTTTATACCTCTTTAGAAAGTGGACTTTTCCTGCATTTTTTAAAAGCCTGAGGACTACTGAGACATAGACATCAGCTAGTCCTCTTCAGTTTTAATTTGCCTAGGATGAGCGCTAGTTTCTAACCCTGGTTAGAACCAAGTGACAGCATGAAACTTGTTTATTTTGCTGTAAGTGTTAAATGTGACCTTGTTAAAATATTTTAATAACCTAGGAGAACTAACTACTAAATCCTGCAGCAGTCAAAATAAATCAGTTCACATTGTGCAATCGCTAAAGGTGTCCAGCAGAGTGGATTGTTAGAGAGATTGTATCTAAATGCAGATGAGCTGTGTTCCCTACTTAAGTAAATTGCATACACCGTCTGTTTACGCTGTCCCTTTATGGCTGTGGAACATGTCTGGAGACAGGTTGTCCAAAATATCAAGATGTCAAATTAAACAAAAGTACAAATAAATACACACACACACACACATATATTTATAGTGCTCGGTTTATTTTAAATGTACAAATCATTGCTCTGAAATAACATTAGTGTATTCTCCGTACACATTATACTAGCCTATGTAAAAATATAAATCTGCAAATTAGGCATATACAGCTATGCATCACCCTGTAACTGCAGCGATGCGATAAAATTAAAAGAACCTATGCTTTTGATAAGTATCTTTCACACCACAGGTGATGCGTGAGTGGCACCAGGGCAGCACTGGAGCGACATGAAAATAAATAGGATCGAATCCTATTTTTTAGCGATTTGTTGCACGTCAAGTAGGGAATTGACCAATCAGGGAACAGCAGGGTGAAGCAGCATCCAAAGTGATGGAGGAAACAATAATACTTGTTGTTGAAAAAATGGCCAGAGCTTTATGACAAAAGGCATCGCAATTATAAAGATACGGATTTGAAAGACAGTATATGGGAGTTCTTTTCGAAGGAACTGAATGAGCCTGGTATATATGATTTATTGCCATATATGTTGAAATACCGTATGAGAATTTGTAGCAGTCTTGATCATAGTTTTGTCAGTAGCAATCTTTAACAGTTGTATAGATCTGGCAGTTTTCAATCCTGTCACATCGCCTCTGTGTTGCTTCTGGTGTGTGATCAAGTCGCTGCGAAAGTATCTTGTCGCCAATTAAAAAATTCTGTGGCAGCCTTTAGTGTCTCTACATAGCGTGGGTATGTTTCACCTCAGGTCATGCCCTTGTTCTGCGGAAGCATTTCCACTGTTGGTCACTGTACCCGCGAATTTTATGCATGACGTGTTGGAAATCGTGTCAGTTGAATTTAATCTGGTTTGTTTTTGTGTAATAGTTATATGATGTCAAAATGAAAAGATTGATCTGTGTCAGTCAAAGCAATCTAAGACTGAGCAATCACAGAGTAACGATTCCGACAGTCTGGACAACACAAAACATCAAACCTACAAAAAGTCGGCACCAAGCCTGAGCTAAATCAGCAAACCTGTCATCAGCCAGGATTTTAATATCTGGACAAGAACAAAGAAACTCCCTCTGCAAGTATGAATTCTGTTGATTTCCCTGATTGATGGTGTAAAAAAACAATATCTGGAATACAAAGAGAAATATAAATAGCTGTTTTTTTGGGGTTTTTTTTCCAAAAGGTTCTGTGTTGATGCAAATAAATTAAATACTGTCTTTTCAAGATGTTGCATGAGTCCCCCAGTGGGTAGCATGTAGTATACTCCCATTTGGAAGCACCCCAGAACTAAAAAAAAAAAAAAAAAAAAAAAAGTTTTTAAATATTTAATGTATATTTTTTATGCGGAATCTAAAAGCAATTGACAGTAAAACAATTTTATGTTTTTAATGTAGAGCATTAAAATACTAACAAGTCCTTTAAAAACCTTAATAATAACATTTAAAAATGATACGTAATCCGTAGCTGTGGCTGCATGTGATAAAAAATCCCAGCCTAGTAGTAAAATCAAGTGAATAACCTAACGCACTTTCATTTTACTTTGGACTATAGGCTACACACACATACAGTATATATATTTTTTTATTATAGTCTACCTTTAGGAGGGATATTTTAAACAATATCATTTTTTATATGTATGAATTATGTTACCTGAAATAAACGAAAGAGATTTTTTTCAACAATTTTACATTATTGAACCTACAGTTATTATACGCAACATAACTAACTTCACCACATGGTAAAATAGTAAACAATTGCAATGAAAATGTCAACAAGTTACATAACAATACAAATATGAATTAATTAAATACATCTGAATATGAGCTTATAGCGTCACCCCCAACTTCCTAATCATTCAGCGAACGCATGTACATAGTTATTATAATACAGATCAAGATGTATGGAGTAAAATATGTATAGTGTGTATATATATATATATATATATATACACACACACACACACACACACACACACACACACACACGCACACACACAACATCATCCCCTGCTTTCAACATTTGATTATTACATTATAGGTCTGTCCAAAATACAGATTTAGAAGAACAGAGAAAACCGTATTCATTCATAGCGCCTCCACAACTTAACATTACATTCTGTCTGCGTTTGCCACTACAGCCACTACATTCAAAGCGAACAGCCTGTCAATCAAGCTGTGTAAGTCGAGAGAGACAAGTCTGTCTGGTCTGCAAAGGGCTTGACTGTCGCGATATGAAGTGTGGTGCAGTTTAATTACAGAGTGCTGTAGTTACACAGCTAAGAAGAGACGCATAGCAGGAGATCAAACATGGCTAATGGCAGCTACCAAAGACAACTAGGGGCATCGAACATCGCAGATGCCGGCTACAAGGGGGTTAAAGTATCTCAGAGAAGGGAATATAATTTGGGGTGTTCATACTTTAGAGCTTAAACATTTAGAATTGTGTCTGAGCATTTAAGTGTTGTTAGTAATATACCTGGTTGGCCTCAGTGTTTATACGGTCAGTAGTAACTGCACAGTGTAAAGTTATTATTAAACTCTTGTTAGAGAGCTTATTGCTCTGAGTGGTTACTAACCCTTGGTTTAAAGCATGGTTAATCTTAAATTTAAACATTTAGGAAATTAAAATATTTAAAAGGTCCTAAAATACTAAAAATGGTCACGGCTCAAGCTCGTCAGTTTTCACCGTGTATCAAGCAAATAAACTTCCCTACCAACCTAATACGTTTAGAAATCAACAGCTCACTGCTGGAATATTACGCTGAGCTGGATGCTGTTGTTCTACGTGGAGTGAAGGAGAGGTCTTTGCTGTCCCTGTACAAGATGGCACTGGTAGACATCAACGATTTAAGTGACAGTGACGAAGAAAAGGATGCTTATGAAGTAGAAAGACTATGTAAGCAGTGTGAAGACACAGGCATTAATGAACACGCCAATAATGGTTACTTTGATAAACTTCCCTACGAGGTACAGTTTTTAAAATACACATATATGTTAACATTAACAAGATTCTCATATGTTTCCCAAGCCACTTAAAAGCAACACTGGATTTTACCATATATTTAATAAATATATAAGTTTGACTTGCCAGAGCTGTGACAAAGCTTTAAAATACAGGAGTGTGGCATCCTGTTTATTTCCCCCCCCTAAAAGTGGCTGTGATTTCCATAGTAAATGATCTTGAGCAATTATTCTAAAAAACACCTTGGCAGTACCTGACACAACAGGCCCTTGACCAAACATTTGCATGGTTCGACTGTCTGAGGTACTTTACTTACAGGTGTAGTAATGATAATCTTAGTCATACATTTCTCTGTGTAAAAAAGTGCCTCCCATTTTCTGTTCTGAATGCCCCTTTGTCTAATCTCCATTTGTGACCCCTGGTCCTTGTTTCTTTTTTCAGGTTGAGAAAGTCCCTTGGGTCCACACTCTCAGTACCTTTTAGAATTGTGAATGCTTGAATCAGATCACTGAATAGTCTTCTTTGTTCAAGACTGAATAGATTCAGTTATTTTAGCCTGTCTGCATATAACATGCATTTTAAACCCGGAATAATGCTGGTCGCTCTTCTTTGCACTCTTTCTATAGCAGCAATATCATTTTATAACGAGGTGACTAGAACTGAACTGTAAAGTTTTAACATTACTTCCCTTGGTTTAAAGTCAACAATTTTCACTATATGTCCGACCATTTTGTTGGCCTTTTTTATAGCTTCCCCACATTGTCTCGATGAAGACATTTCTCTGTCAACATACACTCCTAGGTCTTTTTCATAGATTCCTTCTTCAAATTCAGTATCTCCCATATGGTATTTATAATGCACATTCTTATTGCCTGCATGCAGTACCTTACACTTTTCTCTGCCCAGTTCTGAATGCTTTCTGGATCATTTTTTAGATTCACCCTTCACAGATCATCGGTATGTACAGTATTCTTAGAGCTGGGTCAAATATTTAAATTTTCAAATAAACACTACTTGAAACCTGTTTGATTGCAAAAGTGCCCAAGTTCTTATTTGTTCATATAACACAATTTAGAAATGCATTTATCAAAATAAATGACACTTATTCTGCTGAACTAAAGAGTATTTCTCTCCTTTCTTTAATAATTTGATACGGTACCTTTTTTTTTTTTTTTACTGTGAAATGGTACAAATTGTACTTTTTTTCAAGCATTTTTTTTAAATTTGTCAATGTTTTAATATTATTTGTTTACATTTTGAAAGAATATTCAGCCCTATTCGGTCCCAGCCCTATGTGTCATTCTTACAGATTGGATTTGGAAACAAAGCAAATGATTCCAGTATACTGTAGAACATGTATGTATTGTGCATTGTGAAAACTCTCAAGCAGCAGTTAATGAAGTACTCAGTTACTACACAATGTAAATGATGTTTTCTGTGAAGAAAAATAAAACAAGACAGAAACCAATCTCCTGTCAGTTTCTAGCAGGTTTTGAAATCCTAAATTGTTTTGACAGCTCCTTAATGGGCCTGATTACACATAGACAAAGCAGTTTTAAGACAGTCACCGTATATTCCTGACCAGCTATGATTAATGAGATTTGCCCTGAAGGCCTGAAAACCCATCATGTAGTTAATTAAAATACAAATAAAAAAGCAAATAATATTTGCACACTAGCAATACGTTTCCAGTCCCCTTCTTTGTTTTGCAGAGGATTAGTGGAGAATTGCTAAGGCTCTCTGAAAGCTGCCAATGTAGATGCAAGTGCAAAATAAAATGCATCCAATTAGCTGTTTCAATGTTTCATCAGTTGTGAGGGATGAGACGATAGCTAGGTTGCAATCAAGCACTTTTAAGAATGCTCACAACCAGCGGATTGTGTTGTTTGGTATTCAGATGAACACTGGAGTATCTAGTACTATAAAACTGAAAACCTCGAAGACCCTGTGTACAGAAGTACTGTATACAGCTGTTCATAAGGATGTCACCAAGCCAGGGATACCATTTTATTTACAACTTCACTATGCCTTAAGCATGGTACAGGTCCGAAATGTCACAGTTATCTTAACTAATTCTTTATTTTTCTTTTTTTAGATGTACTTTGTATGTTGTTTACTGTTTCCTCTGTCATCACATCTTCTCTCTATATCTTCTCTCTAATTTCATCTGGTGTGCAACTATTTACCTGTCCCGTCCTAATCCCCCGCAACACTGAGGTATTTTTTACATCCTCTGGGGAGCGAGTGTTGCACAGGGGACAGATAAACAATTACACTCAGGTGTACCAGCTGACGTTAGGGAGAAGGTATGTTTGAGGTCCCTGTTGAGGCCAAGTTCTGAATTTTAAAGTCACCAGGATGAATGTTAAAAAAATAAAAAATAAAAGTAGAATAATCATCTGCTATGCTAATGTATATTTGTCCTACCCAAAATGAAGGCCAGTCTTTTCTGTCAGTATGTCTACACATTGATTTTGCATGAACATTAATGTTTACAGTGTCTTGATCTGATTTCATAAACAGAAATTCTAGCTCTCTGTATTTCAGCTTAAACAAGACAAAACTTTGTTAACAGAACTCAACATACATTTTCTAAGTTTTGAAAATACCCCCCTCAGCCATTATTTTAAGTTTCTGTAGCGTTGTAGTTTTAAGTCATTGTACTCTTTATTATTGTATCTCTACAGTTTCTAACATGAATACAGCAGAGTGTGTCCTAAAATAACTTAAACCCATCTCCCCAAAAGCAAAGCCATATCTTTTCCCTCTGGAATTTATTACAAAGCTCAAGTCAACAGATACACTGCTTGACATTAATTGGTTCCAGGATTAAGGCCTGAAGTCATTTTTCAGCCAGAGCAATATGTCAAAAGGCAATCAATCTACTTTTAATGATTTACATGGAACATGTGTTTAATGTTATGCTTAAAAGTTATACAGAGCATTGCAAGGTATTGCAGGTATGTACTGTAAATGCTGTCAATAAAAAAATGAATTATACTATTTTCCATTTCTTCCTTTCTTTCCAGTTGATTCAGCTGCTTTTAGATCACCTCACCCTCCCAGACCTGTGCAGGCTGGCACAGACCTGTAAGCTGCTGTACCAGCACTGCTGCGACCCCCTGCAATACATCCAGCTGAATTTACAGCCATGCTGGGCACGGGTGAATGACGCCGCTCTTGACCACATGCAGTCGCGTTGCACCCTGATTCAGAGACTCAATCTGTCATGGAGCGGAAACAGGGGAGCAATTACTTTAGCGGGGTTCGGCAGGTTAGTGCTGATATAAGAAATCAGAGACAGTCACAGACTCCCCTTCTTAAACGTTCTGCTCTCATAAGTGTGGTTTTGTGCATGGAAAATTAACTGATGTACAGTAAATGACATGGCTGGCGTACATCATTTTTAAAAGTACCGTTCTTGTGGAATGACATTTAAATCTTTAACTAAATAAAACCGGTATGATGGGTCTATTTTAAAACTCCAAACAGGGTCTGGTCTAAATGCTGTTGCTCTTTAACTGTATTAAAGCTAAACGTTATACCATCTACATCTACACTTTTTTAAACTGTAATTTCCACCATCATTTTATATAGATATTTTCCATTTACTTTTTTTCTAGAAACACCCACCCCCCCCAAAAAAAAAACTGAAAGGCGTACAGAAATATTTGAACAATAGCATTGAGCTGCCATTAAAAATACAGTTTTATTATACTGAAGAAACATTTCACACCATTACCAGCAATGGCAACACAATGGGTTTGGAACAAATATATGCACATCAGTCCTAATGTGGTACTATATACAGACCTGTGTGCATTGGTTTATATCCGTATGGTGCCATTGGTTTGTCGGAATTAGAAAATGTACTATTCGATCAATGGCTCATACAATTGCATCTTCCCTGCAACCACAGTCTTCTAAGCACAACACCACTGCAGTTCCATTTAAGATAGTTTGTGCGATTATATTACTTACATGCCAGACAACTTGTTCTTAAATAATAGAAGTGTATTTCACAGATTACTGTACGAATAGATGTCTGTGTTTAAAACATACCTTTTTTTCCTGTTTGTCTTATGCCTTATTTGGTGCAGGTTCTTGAAAGTGTGTGGCTCCCAGTTGGTGTGCCTTGAGTTGGCATGCTGTCATTTCCTGAACGAGGTCTGTCTGGAGGTTGTTGGTCAGATGTGCCCGAACCTTCAGGAACTGAACCTCTCCTCCTGTGATAGAGTGCATCCGCAGGCTTTCAGCCACATTTCCAAACTGGTCGGCTTGAGACGTCTCGTACTGTACCGCACAAGAATTGAGGTAGGAAGAATCAATTAAACCAGGAGTGTCAGAATCAGTTTTACCTGGTGCTCTGATGGAAATGTATGGCATATCGTGGGGTATTGTGGGTACAGAAAATAAGCATTGTTCCTAGAGGGAGCCTGATCTGGATACACTGTGTTGCTCATATAAATCCTCCTTGTCTTGGATAAGAGCAGAGGAATGTATTGTCCAGCTGATTTATGATGCCGATGTTTCAGAGATCTCGGTTTTAGCACTGATCTTGGCACAGTTAATGTTACCTTCAGTAAAGCAGTCCAAGGTTATTGCTAATCTGGGTCTGTTGGTTATACTGGATGTGTGAATATAAATAGAACAATAATCCAGATTACCTTGAAAAATATCTTGTTGCAAAACAGACAACATGGTTAGTGTCCTG
Organism: Polyodon spathula; assembly: GCF_017654505.1. Taxonomy (NCBI): domain Eukaryota; kingdom Metazoa; phylum Chordata; class Actinopteri; order Acipenseriformes; family Polyodontidae; genus Polyodon; species Polyodon spathula. Next base: position 70,089,990 of record NC_054538.1, on the reverse strand, counting down.
CAAATTTTACATCTTTCTTGTAAAGGGTTCTGTACCACTTTAATCCAAGAAAATATACAGTTAAAAAAAAAAAAAAAAGAAAACATTCCAGGTTTAACACACTACACGTGAGCTTTTGATACACTGTGATCAGATCATATACTATCACTGTACAGCACTACTGGGGCAGAGCCTGCATTCCAAGCTTTTGGAAATGTCACATAAACTTAAAAGATTTAAAAAACAAAACAGTTGCTTTGAACCACATTGGCCAGTCTTTGTAGTCATAACTAACTACACCATTTTTTTTTTTCTTCATGCAAACTAAAATAATAGAAAAAGTAAAAACACCAATACAATATATGCTGGGATGATATTTTGGCATACAGCATTTGTTAATTGATTTAAACTCCCATCACTTCTTTCCAAGAGAACAGCCTGTTTTCCAGTACAATACCTTGCTGAGCCGTTATTAGATTAACTTGAATGCTTAAGGTAAAAAATACCCTTGGGGTGCCCTTGGCCAACAAAAAAGCAAGCACATGCTTTTCATTATTATGGAAGTTATCGACAACATAAGTAGATTAGGACCACCACTGATGCAGCAGGGTAAGTATCAGTGGTGGTTTTGATATTAAGTGACTGTGCATGGTTAGGTTACACTAGCATCGTCATTAAATGTGTTTGTACAGGGTGTGTATTTCAAATTCCTGGCACACTTCTGCGTTAAAAAACAAAACAATGAACAATAGGTAATTCTTAAGTCATACAAAAACTTTACTTTAAGATGGCTCACTGGCAAGCAGACTTTATTAATTTCTTTGTGGTAGTATTGCAAGCCCTGGTTATCTTTTGATGGTTCTTTTGAATTTGTTCACTATCACTGCCTTTTCACTGGGCCTTTTCAAGAAAGCGAATACTGGTAGAGTAGGCCCTCACTAAACCAGACATGTTGGGAGACAGATAGGCTTCCTATTTAAACCATTAGTCACAGCCAAGACTTCCGTTTTGCGTTTTTACGTTTTGATTCTAAATCTAAGCGGATTATAACACCTCCAGCGAATTTCTTTTAGTGTAAAGATTACAGTCAAGTATGGTGTACTTACAGCACATCTCTTCCTCGGATTCGGAGGTTTTGGAAGATAACTTCTTGTCCGTATCAGAACATTCTCTGACAGCTTCAACCCAGGGTCTGGTCAGCTCACCATTATCCACAAGATCAGAACAGGGTCCCCCTGAGCAAGAGAGCATACCACTACCCACCGTCCAATGAGTCAATCCCCGTCAATCTAAACGGATCCAGCCCCAGGATACCTCTCCTGAGCAGCTGTGCTTTAAGAACTGGACTCTCAATAATCTCATAAAAACCCTTCTAAAAACGGCAGCGAGATCCCAGTAGGGAGCAATCGGGAATCGCTTTTAATTTTTTATTGCAATTCCATCTCGGCAGAACCAATTTTTCCACCCAAGAAAACTCCCCAGCCGCGCTCGGCTGTTCAGCGGCCAATGTCAGGCAGCCCCATAGCCAGCATATCAGGCCAGCAGGCATAAAAGCATTCATGTAACCGTTCACTGATACCTTATCCTCAGTCAATACCAAACTCAGCAATCTGGATAAACAGCTGTCCGTCATTGAGCAAGAGAAGCAAGTTTCCACAATTACAGTATTTTCCTCCATTCCTGCAGTAAACTCAGCCACTCCAGCAGCTACCACCAACTCCGGTCCCTACAGTCGAGCCTCCGATCTACAACCTTGCAGCTGCCATAGCATATGGTTCCGCTGTCTCAACCACTGCCCGTCATCACTCAGTATCCCCGCAGATTCATCTAAGAATAGTCAAAGGTAAGGACGTTAACCTGGCTTCACTGTTGATGGCTACATCTGAGTTTCTGACCCATAAAGTTGTGGATTGCGGAGATCTCTCAGTCACGCTGAAATCCAGAGACCCCAGATTACTGAAGAGTCTTACCCTGGGGGAATTTGTCCTAGTCTTCGCTATATACAGAGATGTGCTTGGTTCTGTATATCTGAACCGCAGACAAGAACTGGATCCTTATGAATTCTACATTGTGGAGCTGTCTGTCAGGTATGAAGGGACAATGTTTTTCAACTACCACAAATCCTTTTCAGCAAAAGCAGCATCTATTTTGGCATCAAATAACCACATAATCGACTGGGCACAGCCTGATTTAGATCAGTTCAGGATTTTCAGCGGTCTCAGAGCTAATGCATGCGGGATTCCACAGGCCTCTCTGTGCCTGAAAGCTGCCATCGCATCAGATTCCTCCAGATCTGCAGTTAACATCACTCCTCCCCATTTTTCTAACAGAGTCTCCATCCCTAACTCCATCCATTCTTCAGCCCCACCTGAGCAATCTACCCAACAGAAAGCTCACGGTAGTGACGTTTCAGAGAATCCTGGGCTTGATGGCAGCAGCTTCCCACATCCTTCCTTTGGGTCTTCTACACATGTGCCCTCTCTAAGGCTGGTTCAACAGCAGGGTTTATCAGCCCGCATAGAACCGTGGCCGACTGCTGATAGTATCTCAGCACTGTCTGTAGTCTCTATCATGGTGGGCAGCATTACCAGGAGGGAGGTTATAACTACAGATTTGTCCAGCCTTGGCGGCGGGGCTGTATGGAATGAAAAGGGAGCGCAAGGAGTATGGAGACCCCTGTGGCAAGGTCTCCTATTTAAATATTCTAGAACTGTAGGCAGTGTTTCTAGCCTTGCAGAATTTTTTACAGGAGGTTCAGGGGAGACATGTGCTCGTCCGGATGGATAACAGTACTGTGGTGGCATACATAAACCACCAGGGCAGCCTCAGGTCCCCCAGTCTCCACCGCAGTACATCTTCCCGGAGTGACTAATTGGGCAGCGGACCTCCTTTCAAGGACAGTCCCCAGTGCCTCGGAATGGAGGCTTCACCCAGAAGTGGTGAACCTCATTTGGCAACAGTTCTGGAGAGCACAGGTGGACCTGTTTGCCTCAGAAGAATCGACTCGTTGTTGCCTCTGGTTCTCAATAACGGGAGCAGGGGACCCACTGGCAATAGATGCCTTGGCACACCAGTGACCGAGGCAGCTGCTATATGTTTTTCCTCCACTAGCCATGCTCCCGCTGTGCTTAGAAAAGATCATGTAGGACCGGGCCAGGGTGTTACTAGTAGCCCCTTATTGGCCCAGGAGACTGTGGTTTTCAACTTTGATACAGCTCCTGCAAGGTCAGCCGTGGAGTCTGCCAAAACACAGCAACCTCCTCAGTCAGGCACACAGGTCATTGTGGCAGCCCGACCCATCGAGGGTCTGGACCCTGAACGGCACCATTTGAGCCGTATGATGCTGTTTAATAGAGTCACTGACACTCTACAGAATGCCAGAGCGCAATCCACACGTTCCCAGCATGGGTACAAGTGGGGCGTTTTTCAAAGACCCTACAACCTGTTTCATAGCAGTTCTACTGCAATTTTAACAGGACGTATTTGATGAGGGGAAATCCCCCTCTACATTGAAGTTCCATTTGGCAGCCATTTCAGCTTTTCATATTAAGATTGATTCAGTCTCCCCAGGAGCTCATTCCCTGGTAGGGCAATTTTTAAAGGGTGCTCGATGGCTTCGGCAGCCTATGTGGGACATTGTCCCTCCCTCATATATATGTATGTATGTATGTATGTATGTATGTATGTATATATATATATATATATATATATATATATATATATAATAATGTCTGTCTTGTTATACTTTGTTTGGTCCCATAAAGACACTCCATAATATGTTTAAAAGCTTTGCGAGTGTGACCTTGAAAAGGCGTTATTATGCATTTGGTTATTGAAATCTTCTCCATAGACACAACTGTGAATCACTGGAACCCTGTGGCAAGTTAAGGTCACATTCACTCGATGCACCCCTATGTGTGTCTCCACTATTGACAGCCTTGTCAGACTGGCTGATCAGTGAATGTCAGAGTTGCCACTGCTCTTCTGGGATAGTACTGATCCTTTCTGCTGATTTATCCATCTTCACTGTTACTTCGGGTTCCCACATTTTCCAAAGGTCTTCCTCAGGGAAGAGTACTTAGCAGCCAAGGGACCATGGTGGCTACAGTTCGTGCATTTTCATATCTTTGGCAACTACTTTGGGGCTTGTAATGATTTCCTTGACTGCAAGCCAATCAATGGGCTGGGAGCCAGGGGACTCATTAAATACCATGTGTGAGATCTGTAACCTGCGCCTGGAGCGGTATTTTATAGAACCTACTGACAGCCTTTAATGCCTATTGACCCTTTTTTTCCTTTGTTTCACTTTACTCGCTTGCTTCTGATGTGGTTCCTGATGCCAGCAAACAGCGCTGCTCAGCATTCTGACTTTTTGCACAGATCTTCGGCACCTTAACCTTGGCAGCTGTATCATGGTAGGGGCTTGGAGTGTTTTTTTTCTTTATAGCAGCAATACCATCCTCTATTACCAGACACTTACTATCCTCTAGAATTCTCAAAGTGTAGTCGTGATAATAAGCTAAAGATCCACATGTGAGCATTTACATAATTCATCAAACAGTGATCTACACATACAGTCACAGACACGAGTATTGGCACCCTACACTTAATGTAAGATAATTCAAGAAAGCATGTTAAAGACAAGCATTTAGTGAACATTAACCACTAATTAATATGACAAAGACCAGAAAATACACAATTTCTGGTAGTTTAATAAACAATCTTAAAGCAATTTAAAGTATTTGTTCATGACAAAAGTATTGGTACCTTTACATCAGAAGTCTGTAAAAATGTAATAGAACTAATATATATATATATATATATATATATATATATATATATATATATATATATATATATATATATATATATATATATCATTGATTGAAAACCATGACATAGTAATTAAGCTGTATTATAAAGTCAGTATGCAGAATAAGAGGTAATTATAAGAGATAAGAAAAATATTTTGGCAACACAGCAGATAATGGTCAAGAGAAAGGAGTTAGATTCACCTCTGAGAAAAGCACTCGTAGCAAATGGCAACAAAGGAAATGGTACAGAACAGTATAAAAAATATGAAACACAGAAGAGTTGTATGCACGTAGACCTTGCTGCAAAGCACTTTTAAAGAAAATTCCTAAAAACAAACCATCTCAAATTTGCAGAGAAACATAAACAGGAATCTGAAGCATACTTCAACAAAATTATTTGGTCCAAAGAGACTAAAATCTAACTTTTCCCCCAAAAATTGACCACAGTATGTCTGGGGAAAAAAGGAAAGCCTTCTATGAATACAGTTAAACATGTAGGTGGTTCGATCATTATGTGGGAGTATTTTAGCAGTTCAAGGACTAGAGACATTGATGTGATTTGGAGACCGGTTGAATGCAGCCATGTATCAAAACATTCAATAAAATGTAAAGATACCATCTGCTCGTAGGCTGGTAGTTTATCTTTCAACACGACAAGGACCCAAAGCATACGGCTAAGTCAACTCTGGAATTCTTGAAGATAATTAAGATAAAAGGTCTGGAATGGCTTTTATATCACCAGATCTCAATCCAATAGCAATGCTTTGGATTGATCTGAAAAAAAGCTGTAGCCAAGCATTGTGTATCCAATCAGTTTGAGCTGAAGGAAGTATGCAGAATGGGCCCAGATTTCACCAGCAAGGTTAACATACTGGTTAAGAGTTATAAACATCTGAAAGCTGTAATTAAAGGAGGACATGAAATACTAAAGCAGGGGTGCAAATACTTTTGTCATAAACAAATACTTTAAAATAAGTTTGTTTTTTTTATTTATTAAAAAGTGGTTAAAGTTTACTAAATGCTTGTCCTTAACCTGTTACCTTGAATTATGGTATAATAAGCGTAGGGTGCCAATACTTTTGTTTTCAACTGTATAGTACAATGCAGGTCATCATTTGAAAGTAATTTGTATCTGCATGTTTAGCTTTGTTGCTGATTTTTCATGAAATATAATTTGGGAGTATCATAAATTTACTCAAAATCAAAAAAAGCAAAAGCAGGTCAGCTAGATATAAAGATGAGATCACCACAAAGACCCCTCAGTGAGCCCCCTTGATCTCCCTTTATAAGGACCAGCTCTCTAGGAACTCACCCCTTTTGCTGCTCTTTATTGATATATATTCTTCAATCTGTAAATAAATTAGTGTTAAACACTATTGTTATCTTTCAGATTGAGGATTATGACGTGATTGCCAGCATGATAAGTGCAAAGAGCAAAAATTTAAAATCCTTGGATATCTGGAGGTGTAAAAACATTACAGAGAAAGGCATCACTGAGTTGGCGTCAGGGTGCAGGTTACTGGAAGAGCTGGACCTCGGCTGGTGCTCCACACTGCAGAGCAGCACTGGCTGCTTCGTGCATCTGGCTCGCCACCTTCCAAACTTATGCAAGTTTTTTGTCACAGCAAACAGGACTGTGTGCGACACAGATGTGGAGGAGCTGGCAGCCAGCTGCCCAAACCTGCAACATGTAGACCTTCTGGGTAAGGAGGAGAAAAAATGCTGGGCACTGTGTGTGTGAATGCAGTTGCTGCAACCTAGACCCTACATTTCTATCACTGCTGTTTTTCTTTGGATGTCTTGCCTGCTTGAGGAAGTTAAACAAGATTTCAGAAATCCTATTCTTAATGCTCCCGGACAAATCCCAGTAATCAACCTCACATTACCCTCTTTATAAAAACGCTTAAAGGAGCTACACTGCCCTCCATAGATATTGTTGAATGAGTAGAAGGCTGCAGTAACATCTGTTTCTGTTGTTTAGGAAAGATAAAGGCATGCTTTACCAGATGAGTTGGCTAGTGGTCCATTAAATAGGTTGTGTGTTCAGTTCTTCTAAAAGACAATTAATATGAAAGTGTACTGTTGGCAATAAAGCCTATTTGTTGTGTTTGATGTGAAGTAAAACTACTACGTAAACAAACTTTTCAGCTAATGCCTTTATCAGTGTTACGACTGTAGTTTATCATTTAAAATCCTTGTTTCTTTTTTTTGTAATTGTAATTTTGTGTGTGTGTGTGATTAGGTCTGTCACTGGATTACACATTTTGATATTGTTAATTTGTCTTGCAGGAACTAGAATGGTGAGCCCAGCATCATTGAGAAAGCTGCTCCAGTCGTGCAAGGATCTCCTCCTGCTCGATGTGTCCTTCTGTTCCCAGATTGATACCCGAGTGGTGCAAGAGCTGACTGTCCAGTTTCCCAAAGTGTTCATCAAAAAAAGCTTTACCCAGTGACCTCCCTGCCCCTGAATAGCAAGTCTCAGGGGATATCAGGGAATGAAAGACAGATCTTTGGAAGCAAGTTCCCTGTTTCATATGGGTAATCATATTTCCTGTGATTGAATACCCATATATTTAATTTGCACAGATAAAGGTGTTCTCATATATAGAATCCTAGTTCCTAGCCTGTACAATACTGATGTTTTCTATCAAACAGGTTTGATTTTTTAAATACCTTCAAGCAGACCATTAGGACACTGAGCTAGGATGAGAATTTAAGATAATGGAAAATTATTTTAAGCTGGAACTCAGGGTTTCCTTTTTTTCGTCTTTGTTTGGTTTTATAAATTATGTTTTAGTGTAATTTTTTTTGTAACTCAATAAGCATGACTTTGCTGAAGACAACGTAAATCTGACTTGTGTACTATAAATAATTAAAGCCTCTATACATTTAGCTTTTTAGAAAGCGAGAACAATAGTCTTCAGATTAGAAAGCAACAACATTAGTAACGTTGAAGACTAAAAAATATTTTTATTGAAAATATATTATGGTGAAAAACCAGAGTCTATTCGTCTTCCAATGGGAAAACTATAAAGAAATTTAACAGATTTTTTTTTTCTGTGACTCTGTATATGATGAATGCATTTTTCACTTTCTTTGTGCCTTATAATAATGGTCTGTGTTCATTTTCTTATTCATCATTAAATAAATAAACCTATATATTTGTTCTTATTGTTTGATTTCAATAAAAAAGAGCTTTCAGTTATGGTGTTGGCTTTTACCTCTAGAAAAGTGAAGTTCATAACTGATTAAATGTGTTATATGTACTCTGAAGAAGATTTTTGTAGCACATTCGAGAATAAACGCAGAGCCAACAACACTATTAAACATGTGTCCTTACTGTCTTCTCAAATATAAAGTCGCTTACTGTATCTTCATCAGTGCAGCAGTGGAAGTACAAAAGTAGTGCACTAATTCTGTAAGGGGCAATGATAGCACAAGGGCTTCCTTAATGTATCTTAGAATGGCACCACATATTTTGGCAAACCACACTTGCCATACCATTGTGAGTTTTACATTTTTACACAACTAGGTAAGGATGTTCTTTAGCATAAGTTAGTCAGAATTATGACATATTTAAATATGAGGAACCTGTCCATATGTCTATGCGTGTAGATAGACAGATGGACAGTAAGTCAAGGGTGATACTAATTCCCACTGTCTACTGTATCTTAACTGATGGGGCTAGAAAGATGTTTGACAATCTGATTGCTACACAAGATGACTAAATTTGATTTCCATGTGGCTGGTCAATCTGACACAATGTTACTTTCTCTTCCACAATTTTCCAATAGCATTCCATGGTTCTGGTCCTTCTATTAGCTGATTTCGAATGTGCAGTATGCTGTCACTGTCAGACTCAACTGAAACATGCAGCATCATGAATCCCCATGCACCTCCATTACCTTCATGATCTCTTTACACCTTCAGTTTTCTAAAGCTGTGGCGGTATGTGTTTCACATTTTTAATCTCAGTTCTTTTGATGGCAAATCTTTTCTTCAGTGCTGGGGAACTCATTAGTCAGTCTGCCATTCAGGTAGAATCATTTAATAGGTTTAACTGGCCATTTTATAACCTATTCATATTTGAAGGGACGCTGACATGGTAGTGTGGATTTTATTGAATTTTAATTGTTTCATGTGTCATTTTATGATGCATATTGATTTGGAAAGCAGAGTCACTAAAGCCAGTGAAGTAGACGCAAGTATATAATTTGCTTGGAGTTAAATTTAAAGCTGTAGCTCAAATACTTTGGCTTATTTTGCTTGTGTTATATCATATAGCACACTGAAGAAAAATGAGAGAATGGAAGTAAGATTAGAGAATGCACTAGTCTGCAATGTTTGTAGATTATGTGGTCATGTAGTATGACATGTTTTACCAATTAAAAAATGTGTTGGGTTATGCATAATGATTTGTGCAATTTGTACTTGAAATTGTTATACTTATGCCAGAGTTCTGGCTAATAAGATGGGCCAATGTACTTTCATTTAAATGAGTAAAATAGGGTTCTTGCTGTCGATTTAGAAATTATTTAGAGGAAAATAAAAAAGAAACTTGAGTGAACAGTTGAATGTTCTATTTGTAGCCAAGGGGCCCTTTCTAAACAGTGACAGTATTTAGATCCACAGCTGTTCACATTAGTTGAATAGACCCGGTAATGTTTTCATATTTATTGGCATTAGAAGTAGGAATAACAAAGGCTGGAAAGAAATTATGGAATTCATTGTAATACTTAAAGTATAACTATGGGAAAATCCTGCTTAATTATATTTTCATAAGGTTTAAATTACATAAGAGTTTAGCTTGTAACAAGTTGAAACAAATGCAAAACTCCATGAAAATGTACTTATGAAAATGGTTTAACAAATTACATGACACATCTAAGGATATAATTAGGGCTTTCTTTAAGTATAAGTGACATTTTGGAACTCTCCCCATGCTTTGTCTCCTCTTGCTTTAAATATTTAATCCTGGCATAAAGTTGAGATAATTTGACGACCCATCAGGTAAGCATGAACCTCAATTTTCGCCTAAAGCAGGGGCCTTCACTTTTGCAACCTATTCAATTTATATGAAATACTGTCTTGTTTACATTTGAGAGAGAGAGAGAGAGAGAGAGAGAGAGAGAGAGAGAGAGAGAGAGAGAGTGGCTAAGGCCTAGCAGAGTTGAAAACTCACATTGTCATGTGATCAAAATGGAATGAAAAATAAGTCACAATTTAAAGATTTGTGAAATGGGTCCATACTGTATATCACAAAAAATGTAAAAACAAAAAGAAGACATTTATTTTTAAAATAAATCTTTCACTAACAAAGAGCTCTAGGAGTGTTCACCGGAACTCAAGTGTAGAATTAGCAATAACAACACACCGAAAAGAAAACACATTTTATCTGACAGCTCAGCAAAGTTCAGTCGAATTTACAATTAACAATAACTCCTTCACGAATGAACGATCATAGAAGCATGTGTGCTTAAATGTACAATAGTAAGCAATTAACTTGGCTACAACTGACTGAGAATGAAAAAAAAATAAACTAATTTGTAATGTTAAACAATAAAAACATAAATTTAGGCAGATGAACAGTCAAATATGCTAATACAGTCATTTGGTTGAATCTATTGTTGACGTGATGCAGCTGTGCAACTGGATGCTGTACGGCACTTCTATACCCAAGCACTGGTTTGTGTCAGATTTGTACCCCAGGTGATGGACTGGTAGTGTTAGAGTACTTGAGCTACGGACCAATGTTACCGTTCTCAAGCGTGAACATTTCTAAAAATGAACCCAGAAAAACATAAGCCTTGTCAAATTCTATCTGGGGGTTCCTCGTGGAGAAATACAAAATTGGGAGTGGAGCTTTATCTTTTAAACTTTTGATTCCATGAATTAAAAAAAAAATAAAGAAAGAAATGCACTAACCATTTCACAGCAGCAGTGTCTTCGGAGTCAAAGCATTTTTTTTTTTTTTTTTTTTTTTTATTAGGGGCAGCAGCAAGTTCAAACGTAAATTTTATGGTTTAATTCTAAGATACCTTTAGAAATTGAACTCCACCGTATATTACTGTGTGTGTGTGTGTGTGTGTGTGTGAACTGCAGCTGTGTGTGACTTATTTTGAATCCATATAACAAGCCCAGGGTCACTCTTCACCTTGAAGCTAAATTTCAAGTTCATTTAGATAATAATAATAATAATAATAATAATAATGCCTGAGTGGTTTATTTCTAGTTTTATTGTGTGATTTGGCTTAAAGCTTTAGAGATTTAGCTTTGAGAATCTAGGCCTATGTCTGCATTAATTTAGTAATTTATTACTGAGAGTGCCCAAACCATATCCATCACATTTTGAAATCCAGTGTTAGCCGACTCTTTTCAGTAAACATAAGCAATTGATGTTCCAATGCTGCTGAGAAGTCTTGCTTGAGAAGTCTCCACCTGACGAGATGACCAACGCCAGTCGTCTTTCTCTCTGTAGCTGTGGTCGGCAGCTTGATGCAACTGGGATTTGAACCTTCAAGCTCCTAATGGTACCACAAACTCTCCACTCCACATGCCACGATCTTTACCAGGTGCATCACTGGAAAACTCCATTGCTGCTAAAATTAACATTTGTTTTGAAATCGTAGAACATCAAGGAACAACATTTCTCTGTGCAGAAAACAAATACAAACTTTAAGATAAAATGTGCATAAATAACAAAATAGTTCTTCATTAACATACTTGCAAAATAATGCCGTCCGTACTAAGAATTATCAAACTTATAGCCAACTTACTGTATGTAAATGTTTTTGTTACATGCTGAATGAAACCTGTCCAGAATCTCTGGTAACTCTTCCTTTAGCCCAGTGTAAAAACCCCACACATACTGACCTCGATGAAGCAGAGGATATCTCATGAACTTCCACTCCTGAAATTTCCTTTCCCCAAGCTTATGTCTGTGAAATCGATTACATGTTTTTCTGAACAGTCATGTGTCATTTGTTAACTGAATGTTAATTTACATTTAACTTCCTTGTTCGGTATGGTTACACAGCATTTCTAATGAGGAGCAAGCCCGGGCAGCCACAGTTCCCAAATGCTTGTCAATTTTAACGACTGTTATTTGGATGAAATCATCCCAGGATTTGTTTGGAGTTCCAAATGTCTTGTGAAACAGGCAACGGTCGTGCTGTGAAATTTTTCCAGTAGAAAGCATTCATAACTTGCTCTTAGGCTGTCAATGAAGAGGTTGTTTCATGTGAGTTTTAGTCAGATATTATTGAATAAAGTTCACACATTAAAAATTTAACCAACACAAGGACAGCTATTTCAGACATTGCCATTGTTGCCTACTTGTAAGCCCTTCTAAACCTATGCTTCTTAGGTTTGTTCAATTGCACCATCAATTAGTTTTGGGTTCAAACAAGATTGATTAACCCATTGTGTACCCTCTGTTGCCACTGAATGTTTGACTGTATCAAGTGGTCCTAGTTCCCATACTGCTCTTAAAGTATTGGCTGGGGTTAACTGTTTTTAAAGATTACGACAAGGCCCCTTGTCAAGACATTGCCAGTGTAAACCTACAATCCCATCTGGATTGACTTCAGGCTGAGAAAAAGTTCCCATCACTGTCCTTTACTTCTGTTCACAAATATTCTTTACGAATTTAAATTGTACATTGAAAAACAGACCCTACACAAGTGGTAATGCTGCTCATGCCAAGGTAAGAAAATACATTTGAAAACATCAGTTAACGTTCGTTTAAGAAGGTTAAAAGAATGACTGTATTTGAATAGTTTAGGAGAGGTGAAAATTAAAATGACGTTTGAAATGTGTGGCTCATTTTAGAACTACAGGCTCCTGCAAAACGAATGTCTGTTTGAGGGAGGAAGTGCAAAGGCAACAATTCATACATCTTCTGTATAGCTAGACTGAACTGACTCACAGCAAAGGACTGGAGCTGTCACAAGATCCTCGTATAGAATAGAAATCAGCAGGCGCTGTCAAAGCATTACAGATTTAATACAAACCGTATGTATGTTTACGTAGAAACAGGTTTACGTGTATTTGAAAACAGTTTGATATCTACAAATAGTTCCAGGCATCTAGCTATTTGAAGGTACTAAATTCATTGAGATTCAGTTGGTAGTGTGTGTCTCAGCATCAAAGGAACGAGCCAATGAGATGATGCACTGAAAAAGACTTAAAATGGTTTCAGGAGAAAATACTCTTCTCCATTTTTTTTTTTTTTTTTTTTTTTTTTACTTTTCTAGAGAAAGCGCACAAAAATGATGGGTTTTTTTCTACTAGTTCATTTGATCTCTTTTCGCGTGTTTTTACTACCCAACAGTATTTTTACCTAAGATGACAAATTAAAATCAAAGTAAATGTACTTATAAGATCCAAATTTATCTTAGGGAATAATAATAATAATACTAATAATAATAATAATAATAATAATAATAATAATAATAATAATAATAATAATAAATATCACACTCAAAATAATATAGCAAAAGTTTAAAATAACTAGTTTAAGTAATGAAGACATGGTGATTAATTCATTTTCTGTCCACAATTTATATTTTGTGCTCAGTATTTGCTTATTACACAGACCCCACCCTATCACTACATTGTTCTTTACTGGGGCTTTGTTGGGAAACACGTTTGAAACTAACTTATGAAGTAGCCTATATATAAATGATAGTTTTCTTGTAAAACAAAGGTAAAATGCACCACTTGTTGAAAATGCAGGGAAAAGAAGTGAAAAAAAAAACCCTAAATATATTACCCAAATAGGGGTCGAAATATTAAATTAATGAAGTAAAAACAAGGATATATTATTCTGTAAAATAAAAAAATAACGCCAAAAATCAAACAAAAAAGAAGTGGTAAGAAATTGCAATGAAAGTAAAAGCTTCAAACAGATGTTCGCAAGAAATGGCAGGATTTTCAGATTATGTAAAAGTTTATTGCAACCACCCGACTACGAGGATGCCTCCAGTGTTGTTGACAATTCACAGCAATAAGCAGCCCTTGCAAACTACTGTCTTTCCGTTCCCACAGTGCATTGCAGCCGCCACTAACATGTCAAGTTGACACCAGATCACTTGTGAACTCAAGTAGTCGTTGAAGAGCGACTGGAGTTACCATGGTGTTTACAGTTTGCGAATGTTGCACTGTTAACGGTCATACGGTCCTGTGTGCTTGTTAGGTTAAAGTTACTTTTGGGAAACGGGTTCTAGTTCTAGTTCTAGTAGTTATTTTCTTAGTTGATCTGGAGTGGGGATATGAGGATTCTAAAATTCTAATGACGTGCATATACATTGACACCAGTCAATCACACAACCAGCAACACACAAAATAAAATTAAAGCCCAATTCCGCTTATTATAAGCGGACTTGGCAACTGTTACCGACTTGAATACCCGTTGTCATTCAGTCCCCTGGACTTCACTCAAGTGCACAACTGTGAAAGCTGTGTGAAACATTTTGAAACTCTTCCAAAAATGAGAACAGAGGAGAGATAATTGGAGCACTTTTTGTCGGAATCTTTACTTTCCTTCCCATATTGAAGTGAATTATGTTTTTAATAGGATTTTCTAAACACATTTGTTTCTTTAAATATATGTAAATGTATTTATAATGTTGGGTTCAAAACAATGCAGTCGAGGCTCCTGTCTTTTTAACGTAGCATACATTGACTTGTCATTATAGACAATAAGAAAAGTGTATATTAATGTAGCTAATCTGTACCATTTCGTAAAGCTGTAATTATATTTTTTCTTCATTTTTTTACATACATTTCTCATCATGATTTCAAATTGACATTTTACATATTAGTTCTTAGCGTAATTGAAAACTACCTTGTCGCAAATACTGTTCATGTACAGTACAAACATATGCATATTTCCTAATGGTAAAATCTCAATGTAAACGTTTTGCATTTAAAAAATGAGATGGTTGTGAAACAGTGAGATATTATTCGCAAGACTTGTCATGCTTAAAGAAAGTGTGTGTATTATTTGGAAACGAGAATTTTCCAAATATCTCTTTTTAAAAGTCCTTAAATTAAGTGTTAATTTAAACTTTTGACTTTATTGAATATCATCTTATAATATTATCTTGCTTAAATATAAAATATTAAATTGGGTTTTAATATCTTGACACGGTCGAGTCGTATTTACATATGTTCTAACACACACACACACACACACACACACACACACACACACACACACACACACACACACACACACACACAGTCCTTAAAATCATGTTGTGAGGTACACATGTCTGAAAGGTGTTTTAAGATATGCATTTGCAATAGCCATGCGACTCAACAACAGCTTTACTTGCAAATTGTAATCTTTTTTGTGCTTAAAAATAAATAAATAAAAGGTTTACAGTTTATATAAACTACGGAGTTCAATAATACCTGACATACAGTGCCTACATTACCACCCATGTATTTCATTCATAATACGCTAGAGGGCACCAGAGTACTATGTTGGACAACTTAGATTATTGTTGACCGTTAAAAATACCAGTTGCATATACTGCAGTGTAATTCTATATGGACAGCTCCAACGCCCCCTACATAAATATATGTGGCATTAATAGGTAGTAATACACAAGAAGTGTCTGCCCCCCAACAGTGTAAGACCCTATTTTACCAAAATCAAAGCCCCATACTCGTTTTGGCAAGGTCTGTTGTTCTTGGACTAAATATAATTTGACAGATATAGTCAATTGGGGTATCTTGTTCTGATAACACATTTATTTTGGGTTAATACTAGATTTGATTACAACAAAAGTGATGCATATTTGATTGATTCAGTTTTTTTTAATGCTATAACCTATTTCCTTTATTACTTTTTTGTATACCTAAATAACGGCGTAATGTCTTACACGTGTGTTATTGTAGACATGAGTTTAAAAAACATTGGATTCAAAAGTATTCTACATATGTCTAAAACCAATATCCTACATTATTATTATTATTATTATTATTATTATTATTATTATTATTATTATTATTATTATACAACCACAGATCAATATTGAGCATGTTCAAATATACAAAAGTAACAGAACATTGGCCTCTGAATTTATTCGACTGCATAAGGAAGCCGTATGCAGGGACAAGCTAGTTAACTGTTGTGTGCGTCAGTGAAAAAGATTCATCAAACAAATATTTTGAAGTCACATAAAAAGCATTATGATAACTATTATAGGCTTACAGCTTGTAGCAAAATATGCTCAACAATACACTGTTGCAAAGAATGACCGTGCCCAAAATATGTTGCTGTTCAACGTAAATGATGCACAATTCATAAACCAGCAGCCCTGTGTTATTTGATGAAAGGAACTATAAAAGCCTCCAGGATATGATAGCGATTAGACTTTATACAATTGATCAAGTTTATTTATAGCTGGAACAGGAAATTGTACACAACAAAACGTTAAATCTAAATGTTTTTAAATATTTTCTAAAGTTGTAAGAAGTTATCATGGGATATTTTGTATGTATTGTATTTAATGTAAAAGTACATTTATACCAACATATATAGGCTGTGTGTGTGTGTGTGTGTGTGTGTGTATATATATATATATATATATATATATATATATATAGCTATATATATATATATATATATAGAAATATAACGTGATTCATATAATCTTAAGAGCAAGGTGCACTAAGTGGTAATTAGAACATAACGCGTTGCTGCGGTGAGACATCGTGTACAAACAAACAACTTTATATTAATGTTAATCTGTGATGCGTGCCTGGTTAAATGTAGGCAGTGATACAACTAACCCCTTTCAACCCTATCAATCAATTACAAATTATGTTAATAACTCAACAGCTTCGCGAGCCAAAGCCGTGGAAGCCAAGCTGGAACAAGTTTTTGTTAAATCTCTGCTGATACTGCTGCTGATCCTCAAAACCAGCGCCTCCTAAACTTGCTGAACGGAGACAGAAAGTCGCAGCGTCTGTCACAACTTTCTGACCGTCAGACTCTGTATATATGAAGTGTATAGGAGTTAAACACGAGTCCTACAGGAACAGATTATAAACAGGCTGGGGTATTTGTAAACATATATATGTTGGCAAAACTTGTGCTTTAAAGCAGTGTAAAAATAAAAAATAAACTCTAAAATATGTTTAATTATTTAACAATCGGTTTTACAGTGTAGGTTATTTGACTTTTTATTCATTTATTTATTTATTTGCAGCGCAGATAGATAAATAATTATTTTTAAAATAGTATTTTATTACCAATGCTATTAATAACAGGGTAGGAATAGTTTATTTGTTACCTTATCGATATTTAGAATAATGCCCATTATCGCGAACTGTGTTATGGAACTCTTAAGTACCAGTAGTATTTCCTGGTAAAACTTAAGGCCAACTTTCTATTTAACTGAATATAAATGTGTTCATACGGAATAGGAAAACGATTGCTTTTCTGTTAGCCTATTCAAACAAATACAAATGCTTCTATACTCTGCACCCCTTTATTTTCAAGAATCAGAACGAGAATGTGAAACAACACACAACGAAAGCATTTTTGTATTTTATGTATTGGATAATAATGCAGAAACGTAGTGCTTTAGCTTTGTAAAGCGACATGTCATTTTGCATTCAAAGTCCGTGCATACGAATTTCCTTTGCCAATAGAGCTGTCTCCAAAATTATTAACATTTATTAAAATGCCTTCAAGTATACAGAACAAAAAAACATATGTGTGTGTGTGTGTGTGTACGTATATAACTTGTGTTGCACAGCTATGATTTATTGTATATTCATGACATGCAGTTGTTTGCAAATTCAGAGGTGTTTTATTAAGGTTTTGTTGAAAATGTGAAGCGTGAAGATAGCCCCCTACACTGTAATGACAATGTTTACTTCGTGGTTATTGGGTTATTAGTTCTTAACTAAACCATTGCTATATTTAAATTTTAAAAAATGTGACAGTTGGGTTAAAAAAAAAAAAAAAAAAAAAAAAAAAAAAATGTAGCACTAATAAAACAGAATATAATAAAAAAAAATGTAAATGTAAATTTGGTTGCATGCCAGATTAAACACTAATCTATTTCAGACGTTTATTATACTAAAATAAAAAGCTTCCTTATTTCAATAATGTAACATTTACATTTTGAACTACTGTTTGTGCTGTTGAAAAAGATAAACGGTAGGCCTAGATCAAGGCAGTTTGAGAATCATAGGCGACAGCCTAAATTGTAATCCTCCTGTTAATTAAAAATTGTGCAGTATAATATAGAGTATAAGAGACAATAGGAGGCCTGAAACTTTGAGAGCAGTTTGAATGACGATATTTCAGTGCGAAATGTGAATTAAATGTGTTCATTATAATGACGAAGAGGCAACATATTTCAGTATTATTACCACTATCACTGCACTTTAAAACGCATTCGTGTGCCCTTGATTAGTTATTAGCCACTGCATTCAAATATACACAGTTTACGATTTTAATAGCTTGCTATGGTTTTGAATTCATTCAAATCGTGTATACGGAGCCAATGCAGTTTGTTTGCCTTAAAATGTCTGGGAATATTTCCTGAAAAATGCTTGACTTGAATGTTGCGTGGCACATTGTGGCTACCAAAATAAAGCCAGCACGGGTCCAGCGCAATGGCCAGCAGAGGGCCCTGTTTTAAATCGAGTTCTTCAGTGTATTGACCAATACCGGTACCTTCGGATCTACCTTGGTTAATTTTACCCATCAGCCTGTCTGCGACGACAAAACCATTCTTCTTACTGTCGCTCCCATTTGAACACTATTGATATTATCATTTAACTGAACCTGTTTGCGACGCTTGGAATATCGACTAAACGTAAACACACACACACAAAAAAAAAAGTTTACTACATCTAATACAAACCCATAACAATGTTCTGAGACTACACATTTCAAAGTAACTCGATGTAAAATATCCGAGGGGAATTTAGGAAAACAAAGCAAAGCAAGCAGCACCTCGCGCAGCTGGTTTCAATCCTCAATGCTAGCGTAGTCTTATCAGCAGAACTATTGACTTTTTCGAATTCAGATTTACTTTTACACAAAGACAAGTAGGCAATCATCAACCAGCCATATGAAATGCAGTTTTACCCACGCACTCTTTTTAAAAATGTAAAAACAAATCTATAACAATTACTGAAAATAAGAGCGCGTGTTTATTGTAATAAATTATTATTGCAATAATACAGCCGGGAAGGCATTCAGTTTACCCAAATTATATAATCACGTCTAAGTTGGAAAGCAAAGAGTAAACATACTTCAAAGTGTACGCAGAACAGCTTTTATGGATGTTGTACTTAAACACTAGCGCTCTGTGTTGTTGTGAACTGTACAGAAAAAAAAAAAAGCTTTTTTGTGACTCTCTAGCTTTTTGAACTACTCTTCAATCCATAGAAAAAAATAATGTGTAGATGTAATAAACTAAGATTTCGACAAACCCATATCCTGTTAACTTTTAAACAGAAGTGTTTTATGTGTACACCCAGAATCTTCATGATAATAAAATCTACATTCATTTTCAATGACAGGAACATACCTTTTCAGTTGTGTTGCAACTTTATGTATGAAATAAAAATGACGTTAACATAAATATACAATGAACTCTGCGCTGTTTTATTTTCCCACAAGCACATCCAAATGTACCAAAACAAAGTTTTGAAAGAGCATTTCAACAAAATAATAAGCATAACGAAAAAAGGGATGAAGTGTTCTCACAATATGATATGAAAATATTTCCCTGGGCAGCTTATTAATTTAATAATAATAATAATAATAATAATAATAATAATAATAATAATAATAATAATAATAATAATTGTAGAAAGAACAAACCATGTATATCCCTTCCCGAATTTAAAAGACGAATATATACAATAGCAGGTGTGCATGGCAATCTCGCTCAATAAAGTTTATGAATGAAGAATTATAATAACATTTATCATATCATTTTTTTTTCTATCCCTATACCCACAGCATATTATAGGGTTCTTTCCCTTGACAATATTACGGCCCCGATTTTAACACTAAAAGCTATTTTCCCATAAATTACAATCAGAATAACACAGTACAGCTTAGTGCTTATTACCTTGCCAATAATGCATGAGTGAAGATCACGGTTGCAGAAAACAAATAATAATAATAATAATAATAATAATAATAATAATAATAATAATAATAATAATAATAATAATAATAATAATAATAATGTGATCACAGGCAGTTTTATACAATACAGTACAAAAAACAAACAAATAACCAAACAAAACAAAAAAAATATCTGATGCCTTTTACCTTTCGGACCTAAGTAACATGATATTTAAATATCTCTTTACTATTTAGTAAGAAATTAATTCAAAACATAGGCCTATACATATTTAAATAATAATAGCAAAAATATATCGTTGTACGGCGCCCTTGTTCTACAAATCGCTATACTGAAATGTCTCTTTGTCCAGTGTTTTAACCCTTTATGCGAACAGCATAAGCATTTTCACAATTTGTTGTAAACTTCAGATTTAAATCTGCAAAGATATTGCCCAAGCAGCATTTTACTGAACAGACAGGACTATACCTAGAAAAGACACTAATTTCAATATTATTTCTCACGAAACAGAAACGAGCTGCTCAAATGAACGGGACTGCAGCTACTTGGGTACATATTGTATACCATAAAGCACAACTATTCGGGATACAAACCGCGTTAAATAAAAATAGAATGTATTACAACCTAATATAAAATTATGTCAAATCATTTCAGATAAAAAAATAAATGAATAGCTAAACCTGTTTCGTCCTAAAAATCATTGAAAATACAAATGCCCCAGTGTGCAAAGAAATGGAGCTATGACTTTGAATTAAAATGTACAATATTTATACATGTATTCCAGCGTCATGTAAAAACGTGGAGCGACGTGTGTAGCAAAATATCTCACCAAACATGAAAAGTGACAGTTCTGTAAGGTTGTATATGAATGAGCATAACCGGTTACAACAGGCGATTCTTTCGGGTGGGTGCTGTTGGAGACCTGCAGTTTCAAAAACATTATTATTATTATTTTATTATTATTATTATTATTATTATTATTATTATTATTATTATTATTATTATTATTATTATTATTATTATTATTATTAGTTAATTCGGCTTTTAAATAATAGGTGTGAGTGTCCTACATGCAGTAGACAATATATAAAAACAATATTTTGACTATGTAAGGTCTTACCCATGGGATTGTCATATATCTGTAATGACACGTATCGGCTATACAATTGCACAGTAGTAAGATTGCTATATGTATTCAATTTGAACATCTCCGATTAGCAGACTAGTAAATTGAGGAGACACTAGAGACAGATAACGATAGCCAGCCAAGTAAGGTCAATACTGAGACGATTTGATGATTTTTAACTCCATTTGCTCCAGTTAGTGTAGTTAACATGGCGTTTTATTTTTCCATACACACTGTCCGACTATACTATCTGTATAGAACGTAAAATACCTGTACAAAGTATTACAAATAGTTATAGTGTACAAAATTCATAAATGAAAACCTCAGTTAACACTGTGTCTACTCCGTGATTCTTTCCACAATGGGGCTACAAGTTAAACAGCGTCATGTCACAGTGCTGGGCATATCTTTACAGGACGTAATATATCTTCTCTCTCTCTTCTGAAGCAAACCATGAATAATAATAATAATAATCTCAGCTGCTATATATATATATATATATATATATATATATATATATATATATATATATATATATATATATATACATATATATAATATATATATATAATGAGTGACGTGCCATTGAATGGGTGCTCCCCTTGTACAGGTCAAAAACATACAACACCTGCTACCGCTTAGGATAGTCCAGTGCTTAGCTGTTTGTTATTATAAGAGCAATAAAGAGACACAATTAAAAAAAAAAAAAAAAAAAAGTTTAAGAAGGGTTCGTGTTTGTTCATTGTACAGGAGTCTGAACCCCGTGATGTGGCGGGGTGTCCCCGTAAACATCCTCGGTGCCGGGGAGAGTTCCCCCGGGAGGAGTCATCCTTTTCTCCTTCTGTCTTCTGTTACAAAACCAAACCCTGACCACCTCCTTCTCCAGCTGAAGACTGTCTGCTAGTGAAGTGATTTCCGGGGCTGCAGGCTTTGGGCACTTTAAGAAATGGCTCTCCAAAGCCCCCTTCACGCTTACCTCGATAGAGGTCCGCTTTTTCCTCTTTCTCCCCTGCGCTGCTATCTTATCTAGGCTGGTGGGGCTCCCAGAAGTGGAATCGGCTTCCTCCAACCACTTGTTCAACAGAGGCTTGAGTTTACACATGTTCTTGAAGCTGAGCTGCAGGGCCTCGAACCTGCAGATCGTGGTCTGTGAAAATACATTACCATAAAGCGTACCTAAGGCTAGTCCAACGTCCGCCTGGGTAAACCCCAGCTTGATTCTCCTCTGCTTGAACTGCTTGGCGAACTGTTCTAAGTCGTCCGAGGTTGGGGTATCCTCATCCGAATGGTCGTGGTGGCTCTGATGCTGTTGGTGCTGATGCTGTGGCTGCTGGTGCCCATGGTCACTGAGATGCGGGCTGTGATGCTCTTCGTGGGAATCTCTTAGACCGTGGTGGTGCATCCCTTGACCTGTCCCCTGAATCATGTCGTTAACACTGAACCCGGGTTGTGAGTAGATTAAGCTCTGTCCGTTAGATGTTGCCATGCTAGGGATGTGAGCTGCTGTGGTAGTCCTCCATGTCCTTGCATCATGATGGTTCCCATGCGGCTGGTGCACCAGATGAGGCGGTCTTGCCTGATGCTGCAAGCCGCCTGAATTGTGCAGATCGTCCCTGACGGTTTGCACTGTGGGTTTGATGTCCTGCTGGCTCAGGGGGCTGGTGGACCAGGTAGCCCCGTCGCCGTGTGACAGAGCTGTTATCCACTGGTGAGCGTGGCTGAGAGGATGCCCATTGCTCTGCAATGTATAATCGCTTTGCAATAGTGTTTGTGCATCTCTGTAAGCCGTCCCTTGCTGCATGCTCCCGGGCTCCGAGTGCACGATCGAGGAGCTGGAGGTGAGAATATTGTAATGATTAGACGCTGTGGTCGCCATGACTCTCTGAGCCGGACTGATCGCTCTTGTTAAAGGAGCCGTGCATTTGACAGTTACTTTTTGCCACAGGCGTCTCCCAGGCTCATGGCCAACTGGACGCAACGGCGCACTCCTGCGCTCCTCCCCGGCTCGCCTTCTATTGGCTCAAAGCTCTTTAATAGACGTGGTTGCCCCTACCAACCAGAGCCACAACCTCCGTCGATTGGCTGCCTAGAATTATTTCCAAATCTTCTCCATTCATTCTCACAGAAGAGCAAGTGCAGCAGCATCTTAGAAACAGAAGCTCAGAAGCTCAAAGGGCTTAACAAGAAAACCGAAACAGGAACTTTTTTTTTTTTTTTTTTTTTCAGGGAAAGTAAAACTTTAAAGACAAGTATGGTGAATTGGAAACTAATTTTAAAAAGTGTAGGCTATTTTTTTTAAACTTTTTTATTTTTCATATTTTGCACTGAGCCACCTAAGTCGACGGAATAACATTGATTTCCTTGAATTGTTGAAAAAAGGTTAGCATGCGCCTCTGCATTGTGTCGAACATGCATAATGGATTTATTTGAGCGCAGCTTCCTCAAGGATAAAGCAAAGGTAGCAAGTGATATCTGTCCTGCTTGGTGTTGCCCCCGTGACAGCACAAACCCAAGAACGACGTGTGTTTGTTGTATAGGTTAAAAACAAATGCTAACTCAAGGCTCTGACAGTAAGAAGTCGAAATAGCCTACAGAGGTAGCCATTGTTGACTTTAGTGATATCAGCACATGCTTTCTTTAAAGTGCAACAATGCAAAGATAACTTCTCTGGAATATTTATGAAATTCTATATTTAAATGCCCGATTTTTAAAGAAATGTATTTCTACACAACTTATTATTTATTTTATCAGTGATTCAGACTTTACATGCGATGCTAATATATGTGTTTCCCTACTTATGCACAGAAATGTTGCTCAAGTACAACACGCGAGTTAAATTCAATTTGCGCTTCGAGAGAATACAATTGAAAGTGGCACGACTCATGTATCAGATCATTCTTTTGTTTTACACCATCAGTATAACACACACCGTGCCCCCCCCATTTTAAAACCCAGATCACTTGGAGAGTTTATTGGAGAGACGAGTCACATAACCATACCATCATGAAAAGCGTGAGGTTGGGTGAAAGACTTGTGGTAGGCTGCTTCATGGACAGATGCAGAACTACTATCAGTTAATTCTCATTGGTGTTTGAGAGACACACTTCCTAGTCTGGCATTGGTTATGAGTACGCTTGTAACCCTAATGTCAGCAAAATTGTTCCAAAATTGTTCTGCAGCGTACACGTTGAAAGTATGTGAAGGGTAATGTAACATTTTATGTTATGTAATATTGTATTACACTCAAAACTGACTTTTTGTAAATTCATTAAAATAAATAAATGATGATTAATAAAAGTGAACAACGCAGTAGATTACACCGGTTTAGTTAATGTTTTTTTTTTCATTTTTTTTCATTTCCAAATTCACTATAGTTTTGTTGGTTCTCAGATTTTTAAACACTAATTTCATATTAATTATGCATTTTTCATGCTGTTTTTCATACAGGTTATATTTAGTTTATGATTTCACTTATGGTCACATTTATAGGTTTGAGTTTGCTAACTAAACTTTTGGAAGAATACTGCTTTTAAATCTAATGATAAACCAACCACTTATACAGCACCTTTATTGGAAATAGTGAATGAAGTTAACTCCTTTAAGTATTCGGTACACATATGCTACAGCTTTATTTTTTAAATGTTATTAATACTGTTATGTTTTCTAATAACCTTTAAATTACTCCTAAACTATTTTCTAACTGTAATAGTTTGTCTGATTAGATTTTAATTACTTATATCAAACCCAGCAGAGTACATATTATGTAGTTCTAATATCTAGCCTCATATTGAGCAGTTGCATATAACCCCCCCACCCCCTCCCTTGTTACTGGTTATTTAGATTGATTTTATTTCTGAATCATTAACTATAATTGATTTATTGTTTGTATTGTTTTTAATTGTCTGGTAATAAAATTCACAAAGTAAAAACATCGCGAATCCCAGGTCAAGACAACAATGTACCGCATTGTAAGATGTACACATTCAATTAAGAAACAATTAACAAACTGCTGACTAACACTTGGAAAGGGATTCGCTGCCTGCTGTTATTTTTACCGCTAAAGTTCTGATTGAGTGCTGGAAGTAATGAATGACACCACAATAAAATTCCAAACCTCCTTTCACGGAGTGGGGCATATTGGTAATTTTGTTTAAAGCTGTACATTTTTGTTGTTGTCTCCACCTTACAGATATTGTACTCAAATACCAAACGTGAGTATACTCTAGTATGCAGTGGCTTTTAACTGACAGCCCTTCATAACATCTCCTTTATTAAGCATTAAGAACTGAGAATAATGAGCCTATGTATACTTATAATATATATATATATATATATATATATATATATATTATATATATACATATATATATATATATATATATATATATAATATATATAGTAGTTCAGGCGCTGTTTATTTGTAGACTGTATTTGTTTATAATCAAACACATCATTTTATACAGGTTGCTTATATTACATTTATGTTTATGTATTATGTTTTTTTTTGCCTGCAACATAGGCCTACAGTTATGTTGGAAAGCACAGAAACAATACATAAATCCATTTTGGATCCGATCTTAATGTTATAAAGTTAATTTGTGAATTAAATATAAAATGTGTATGTGTTTGTGAATTAGTATTCATCTTCCAAATATTGTAAATTATTATATCTAAAGTGATTTGCATTTTTTGTGTTTAAGTTTTCAAAGTTAGAATAGCACACAAATATAAAACTATAGGTATTTATTGTTGCCTGTTTTTCAAGTAGCTCTCAGATTAAGCGTTTTTAGGAAGTAGAATGATCTGAATGAATACATGGATATTATTATATAATCTGCAAGGTGGATGTATTGATGTTAAATGTCAAATAGTCCTGTTTAGAATTCTGGTCACAATGCCTGACATCACTTCTGCAATTACTCAATTGAACCGGAAGTGTTCTGTTTTTGTTGTTGTCAGTCTGCGATTCAGTAGGTCTAATGATAGACAAACAGAATATATCCCTAATGAAAAAACAAACAAACAAAAAAAATACAATGTATAACCAAACTAATTTGGGTTGAGAACTTAATTAGACAATCTATTTATTGGAATAATAATTGGAATAATAATAATAATAATAATAATAATAATAATAATAATAATAATAATAATAATAATAATAATAATAATAAAATGAAAAAAATCTCTACCACAGTGTAAGTACACTTCACAACAGTCTACATTTCATACAGCAGAAACATGCGCAGGATTTTACAGACTGGCGTGAAGAGAAGAATGGCATTCAAGCAATTGAGTAGTAACGATTCTAACACAGCTCAGTAACTGTGTGGGCTTTCACAGGCATTAGCTTTCTTAAGATTGGTTGGGCATTCATCATGCTGCAAAGGGTATCAAACAACCTGGGGTGCGTGTTTAATATATGTGTGCCACCTTTACTGACAGCTGCGTGTAAGGTAGGCTACCTTTATGCAATTCGTGGGGCTATAGTTCATTGGAACCTTTTCGCACGAGGATTGATCGATCTATCGTTTCTAAAATGGCAAATTAATTAGATAGCCAGTATGGCAGAGTTTTTAAAAATGTAACTCAGATGAGTACATCTTAGCCAGCTCTTCTACCACGTTTCAAAACCTGACTCGTGCAGTAGGCTTATTTAAAAACAAGAAAAAGAGATATAGAGGCAAGGATTAATAGTGAAACTGCATCAGACTTACTATCTCGTCGGATATATTATTATTATTATTATTATTATTATTATTATTATTATTATTATTATTATACAATTACACGCTGCTGATCAGGGGATATGTGGTTACAAACGCAACAGCTGCCGCGTTTCTGGCCCTCTGAGAGGGATGTGACATTGTCCTGAGAAGGTGCATTTTTTCAAAGCTGCTGCTGGTTGCTATAGCGAAGAGTAGAAGGAAAACAACAGCGCTCACGTCAACGCTCCCCTTGCCTCTTCTTATATATCTAAAGAGCTTTTAAAACGCTTTGCTAATGGGACAAAGGCTTGGCAAAAAGCAGGGGTTTTGTAGGAAAGCAGGGTTAGGGATAAACAAATACTGCAACTTCTAGCAGCATCCCAGGCGAAATATATTTGAACAGGACGCTACTGCCAGTTAAAGTGGTCGTCGTTATGGAAAACTGATTAAGATACAACTACAAATAAATATTTATTTTGGTTGTGTTATTTATTATTAACGTAATGGCTTTAGAAGAGTAGTAGAAGCTTTCAGACAATTTCATACACAAACAAATACCCTACTGTAGGATACTGGATGAATGCAATGCTGCTTGTTAATGCGTGATTTTTATTTCGATATTAGGGCCTATACGGACGTTATTATTACACAATTATATGTTGTAATACTATTTTGAAATTTGTGATCACAATAACAAAACAAATGCACACGTTGTTCCCGAGTTCTTGGGTCTATGTTGGTTTTCATTAATGGGACCTGAATCTGGCACATATACAATAGTTAAAATCGTAATTGTTTGTTTTCATTCTTTCTACAAAACACCGATTCTTTATGTAGGGATAGTAATTAATTACTTAATTGTTTCAATTACGTTTGTTTTCCAAAAACCATAAAACTTTAATGAAGAAAACTTTTCAAGGTGTTGTTAGTTGCATAATAATGATTTAAAACGGGTTTTAAAAAAACAAACACCTAAATTAAGAGAACATCTGTATTAATTAGGTTATAATGAACACAATTACAGTAGCAGCAACGGATTTAACATTACGTGTTGAAAGAAAAGCAAAACACATTATTTTAATAGTCTAATATGCAAACTACGGGTCGTTCAATTACATGGCTTAATAATGCAGACATGATGCGAATCTTGTTAGACGGGTCGGTCTGCTATAATTCATTCAATGGGCCCGTGCAGGCGCTCTCGCATACAGTACGATCTAGTGCTATGGTTCAGAAACCCCTGCCAAACTACATTTAAAAGAATACAAAATAATGACAGAGAATCTGAGCGTTAAATTAACAGTAATTATATGACCTGCATGCTGTTAAGATTAATTTCTTATGCCCTAATTAGTTAACTGTCTCGCAATACATCACGCCATCTCCCCTTTCTAAATTTCCATACAAGAACATGGTTATGTAAAACACGAATTAATTGCATTCTATAAAGACATAGCACGATTTAAATACAAATAATCAAACATTTAAACAGGCTTCGCGGCTTATTTGACCATTTACACATTATTCAATTATTTATTCCTGCCATCTTATCTAAGATTAAGTAATTGGGAATTTGATCATTTCGATAAGGCCTCCCAAATGCATGTCGCATTAATTACACACACGAAATATATATGTTTGTGAATATTATGCCTAAGTTAAAACTCAGTAAGCCATGGTAAAATGCAAGCAAACAAACAAAAAAAAAAAAACAACACATTTCAGCTTTATTAATTATACTTTAACTTAAAATGTTATAACAGTTCAAAATGAGATTACCGTATTAATGTTAAATGAGATTTCATCAAAGAGGCAAGTGTATACAGTCACACAAGTCTGATGAGTGTCATGCATTCCAAAATCATGGTAAAACACTAATATAATCTGCACTATACAGTAACAACATGAATCCAATAAGGCTATTTTCCCGATCATGTCATTTTATTGTAAGTACATTTAATAATAATGTGACATAGGATAAGCACAATGTAGCTACAGTGTAATGTATCTGTATTTTAAAATGCATCCGATTATTGCAGTGAACTACTGAAGAAATGGTAAAGAATACTACAACAAATATATTATAATCCTCTCCATCACAATACAACAGTTCAAACAGCTTAGCCTTTGCAGCCAACTTATTTTAGAGCTATTAAACATTTAAAATAATATTGAACAGGTTAAAATCACAAAGCACCCAGTGCTCAGTCTGGTACAAACTGACTTAGCAAGATTGTTTATTTGAATCTATCTCACCAACATTTTACCTTTGATTTTTTATTTTTGGTGGTGCAAGCTTATCACTAGGTCGTGGTCGTGTTTGTACTGTATTATTAATAAAGTTGTAGGCAATAGTTACATTCAGTTGACAAACTTATCAACAGGTTATTTTTCAGGACTACCTGGAGTGGAGTTGATATCATAACTGTAGGGCTATAGTGTGTGTGTGTACATATATATATATATATATATATATATATATATATATATATATATATATATATATATATATATATATATATATATATATATGTGTGTGTGTGTGTTGGTGAAATTGTGTATATCTATTATAATACTATATATAGTATATATATAATATATATAATATATATGTGTGTTTGTATATAATATCATATATAGATATAATATATATAGAAATATATATATATATAATATTGTTACAATGTAAAGATCTTCTGGGTTGAATATACATGCAATTAATTAGTTAAGGGAGCGAGGATTCCTGCTTTTTCAAAGTGAGTCAACGAAGTCTGCATTTTAGATGGAGAATGAAAATACATCATACACTGTTTTACAACAATTTGCAATATGTGAAAAGAAATCGTGCTGTGATATATATATATAATTAAAATATTTGTTTTTAGCATCTCAGCAGTTACCCCTTCTAATGCTCTCATGTTACCGATATTTTCTAAACAGCTTTGGACATTATAACTTTTTCAAACAATACAAATCGCATTTCTTTTCTAGCATGACCACATATGATAAGGAGTTTTAAAATGAAAATTTTACTTTTATTAAGTATGTGACAAATAAATTTGTTACACTATAATTTGATATATATATATATATATATATATATATATATATATATATATATATCTATATATATCAACAGGGAACACAGACTGCTTACTTTGCATAACTTTCATAAAGAGCCAAGGTCTTAAATTAACCCTTTGAGTTTTTTATTTGACGCTTTACAACAATAAACTTTTTGTTTTCACACCTCGCCCAATTGTGCACATTAGCTTCTGCATTTAAGTTATTCAAAGCATTAAATGCGCTGTCTTCCTGTAGCCATATCGGCTACTTATATTATGACAGGGCTCGCCACGTTACCGTGTGCATTCTAAGACCATGATGAGTATTATATTTTATGACTCAGTCATAGCAGCGCCGATTCTGCCTCAAAAGCAAAAGGAATAGAAAAGTTCAGCTGCGAAACTTTTTTCCCCTGGATCAAAGCAGATCAAATCGGAATAAGAGATCATTAACTTTTTCTCCAAGCTCAGATTTCCATAATTTATCTACACAATCTAATTAGGTTTTTATAAAAACACAGTTAATAGAGAGCTATTTAAGTTAACATTGCAATCAATCACAGACTGGGACAGGTAAACGTTATTAAAGTAATAGGCGTGTAGCTAGAAATCTGATCTAGGGCTGGGGTTAGAAATTGGCTCTTTATTAAACCTCTGCCAATGCTTCTATTAATGCAGCATGAACTGCTATTTAGACCCTATTGTATATTACTGGCCTTATATATACAACAAAACAAACAAAGTCCTGGTCTTAAAGAATAAGTTTAAAGGTTTTTCACTTGCTGTAACAACATTAACTGCAAAGTTAAATAGCCCAGGGATATATCCCAGGGATATATATATATATATATATATATATATATATATATATATATATATAGATATATATATATATATATATATATATATATATATATATATTTGTAACTATGGATACCTAACAACCGATAAACGAAAACGTAATGTTGTTCTCATTGTTCAAATTGTTCAAAATGCCTTATTTGATAATAAAAAAAATAATATTTAGTTACCTACCCTGAAAAATCACAGTAAAGTGAAAATATATGTGAAAAGAAGAGCCTACTTTTCATTGAATGCTAAAGTTATTTTATGATATTTAGAATTTCCAGAGCCAACAGCAAAGAACACATTCCAATGGTCATTCCAGAATAATAAAGCAACATATCCAAACCCTTTGCTTATCAAACGCTGCATGAACATGGGCAAGCTGCAGCAAAAGGTTTGATGAGTGGAATGTCTGTTTTTAACTTTATTCTAAACTACTAAAGATTAAACATACATTTTAACCAAGATTACATTATACGTACACTGTCAAGAAC
Source organism: Polyodon spathula (assembly GCF_017654505.1). NCBI lineage: Eukaryota > Metazoa > Chordata > Actinopteri > Acipenseriformes > Polyodontidae > Polyodon > Polyodon spathula. The sequence goes on along the minus strand of NC_054538.1, from coordinate 70,058,824 downwards.
TGTGCATAATAATAATGAGAACAAAATGTTTCCATAATCTATTTTCTACTGTTACATTATGCTATTATTATTATTATTATTATTATTTGTAGTTTTGTATATACTACTACTACTACTACTAATAATAATAATAATAATAATAATAATAATAATAATAATAATAATAATAATAATAATACTGATGAGTCTTTGCAATGGTTGTTGAAAAAATACTAAGTGAAGTTGTGAGCAATTGTACTGAACATTAAAACAGCAAACACAAGTCATAGTGTATGCAACTATGTACAGTTATCATTGTCTTATGAATTAGATTACATAATCTAATAATGTTTATTTACACTAAACACTGCAAAACAGGTTGCAGGGTATGCAATTACCTTACCATTGCTGCTTGAAGTGAAGTAATTAACATGCTGAAACAGTCAGGTTAAAACATATTTGAAAAGGCTGCCTATTAATGCATGATCTCTAATTAGTATATGATATTTGAAGTTGTATTGAGCAGGTAGGGAAACAATGGACAAACATATTACTTTGTGCAAACTGTTTCCCTAAAACATGACAATCCACATAACACTAGCTAATGTTTTTTTTATTGTTTGCTTTGGTTCTTTTTTCTGCAGATATTTTATAATCTTGGACCACAGGTGTTTATGGTGAGTTTACCAAAAACAAAAAAGAGATACTATTTTTACTCTGCTTTTTTGTTTTTTGTTTGTATGTGCTTCCTGAAAAAAAACAAAACAAAACAAAACAAAACATTTTTATTTGAGCTGCAAGCCAAGGGGCTGTCACAAAATACATCAACACGCAGTGAGATTAAGACAGGCTTCAACATGATACATCTTTACTAATGTATGCCATTTCGCCTTAAAGATATATATTTAAATTTATTTATTTATTTATTTTATTAGCTTGTCAAAGTGGTATATTCATATAAGATAGAACAATAACGGTGCATGCCATCCTTGTATTATGGTAATATGTTATGTGTCTTTCATCTCACACAGCTTGAGTTTCTTTGATGCAGTTTTTTCATTGATGTTTTACTTAAGACATCTAATCAACAGTCTAACATGGTAAAAATAAACATTTTAATGTTGCAAAACTTGTATTTATTTGTTAGTTTATCCAATACAAAAAGAGGACCACTTTGGATGTAATGTGTAAAGAAACACATATCAGACACACACCAATCTAACAACTAAAAAAAAAAAAAAGTTCTGATTATATTTACTAAAAGTTGTATTTGGATCCAACTTATTGCATAACGTGGGTCATATTAATTATCAATGTTTAATAACTTGATTTAAGTCATCATCTTTAGCAGCTATTATCTGTTCCCTGCAGGAGGAAAGTCTTCCAAAATTTTGTGCAGATGAGCTTCAAGGCCTGATCTTTACATTTCATCTCTCCTTCAGCCCCCACCCCCTCCCCCATTCCCCAATTGGAGTCAACCCTTACTCTGACCTCAGCCATCAGTTTGTGCTTCTGGGGTGCTGTCTGCTCCACCATTTTCCCTTTTTTTGCATTTTTACCCCATTGTGTTGATTGTAAAGTCTTTCTTCCTCTGTTTTACAATTCATACACCTCTCTACACTCTTATTTCCCCGCTACTGGGCAATGTCCAAGTATAGAAAGTTTCCTGAAAACAGCAGCACCGTTTTCCCAAGATGAATATTTCCAGTAAGGTACAACCACTTCCGATTAATCTTAAGGTGAAAACTTATTTGGAGTTTCCACAATCATTAGTTACAATTGTGTTTGGCGACACACATACTGTAACCTCAATGAATAACAATAAACAGTGTGCGCGGTCACTCTGCGTGTATTACAAGACGAGTGAAATCTCTCTGCCATTCGCTGTGATTGTGATTCCTGTTACCATGTGATGAAACTGTATGGCACAGTTTGGATAAACAAGCGTCATCACAGAGCCGAATGATTGATTCTCTTGCAATCTGACTCACAGTTCAAGCATGACTTCTATAAGAGCATTTAATTTTGCTCAGAAGAGCGATCCTCACTGGATATAGACAAAAAACTAAATTCACATGCAATGTCACACCATTGTTTTAAAACGGGTTAAAACATGTAGTTTAAGCTGAAAATCAAGATGCTGGAACAATGGTATGAGTCATTACTGCAATAAGCAAAACTGTTTTCATTGTGCATCAATGGGCTGATTGTTACATTGTTTGGAAAAAAAAACACAATCTGACTCTGTAAAATATTTACAGTTACCATACCGGGTACTGTTTGTATTCTTGATTTGAGCTCAAGTGTCCTGCTACTTGTATGAACAGAACATAGTTTTATTCAGCTAACAGTAACGCTTTGGCTGATGCACTATTGTAAACCCTCTCTGTTCAGCTCTTGAAACAGCATCTAGGGCAGCCTTTCCAAAGACACATTAAACCCAGAGCATGCACTCTTACTAATGTATTCTAATGCAATTAGGCGGCACAAAGGGCTTGTTAAATTTGTAATTCTTAGAAAGTTCTCCTGTGATTGTTTGCACCGTTTGTGACTTAAGCTGCATTATTTTTCTCTCTATAAAACTTTATAAAAGGACTCTGTACTAAACAACAAAGCTACAATCCTACTATAATTGGGGAATTTATGAAAAAGGTGTACTTTAGGCTTTTGTGACTGGGCTTTATGTCTGGAATATGGTCTCGAGATTAAATAGCAAAAGTACATTCCTTACAGTCCTTACAAAGCAAGTATTTGGTGTTGAGGTTTTAAGTTTACCCAGATATTTAGCAGAATTCCCCCCTTTTTAAATGCATTTAGACAGATTATGACTGTATTGACAGAGACATATGTGAAATTAAACAATAATCAGTAGATTTGGTGTGCAATCTGTCAGACTACGCATTTGATTCGGATATATTGGCACAAAATAATAGCAGAGGGTAAGCAAATTATTAGCGTTTTATTCCCTGCATACAAAGCCTGCATGAATATATATATATATATTATATATATATATATATATATAATATATATTATATATATATTATATATATATATAATGCAAATTACATTTTTTCAAATTGAACAAGTATGTCATAGTAGACCACCACCACCACATCTGGAAATTCAAAATTAGAGCTATAAGTATAATAAATGTTGACAGCCATGACATATATCAACATTATTACAGAATAGTTTAGAATAAGAATTAGCCTTGAAATGTTTACTCACAATTTGATAAGCAATTCTCTAGATTAATGCACAAATGCAAGTGACAGATGGACACATGTACAGACAGACAGAAGCCAGAAGCATTCAAAATTCTAAAAAGTGTTGACAGTGACAACTCAAAGGGCTTTTTCGACCTGAAAAAAGAAATAAGGACCAGGGGTCACAAATGGAGATTAGATAAAGGGGCATTCAGAACAGAAAACAGCACTTTTTTACACAGAATTGTGAGGTTCTGGAACCAACTTCCCAGCAATGTTGTTGAAGCTGACATGCTGGGATCCTTCAAGAAGCTGCTTGATGAGATTCTGCGGTCAATAAGCTACTAACAACCAGACGAGCAAGATGGGCCGAATGGCCTGCTCTCGTTTGTAAACTTTCTTATGTTCTTCTATATACCAAATATCTGAAATTCTTATGCTAAATAATGTTAATATCAAGTTTCCTGACAATTGAATAAGTGTTTCTTCTGATATATACCGACACACAGCTGCCTCCACTATACCGGGATAATACATGTGTTATTTTGTACATTTAACTGCTTTTGTGTACATGATATTTAACACTGTGTACATATCTTGAAGGTTAATGACAGCCATTAAAGTAAAACTGTACTTTGTGGCAATGTAACTCTGTTGGGTCAATTTGCAAGGGGTATTGAGGCCCCCGGTCTATTCTATACGGAACCAGCAGTGTGGAATAGTAGTTAGGGCCCTGAACTCTTGACTGGACAGGTATGGGTTCAATCCCAGGTGGGGGATATTGCTGCTGTACCCTTGAGCAAGGTAATTTACCTAGATTGTGCCAATAAAAACCCAACTGCATAAGTGGGTAATTATATGTATGACCAATGTGTTTCCCAGTTGACTGTAAACAGAAGTAACAAAAAATAGTTGTTCCTTCTTGTTGCTCAGGTTACCAAAAGACATGTCTTCATCTCTTCAAATGATTCCAAACAAATGGTGTGAAATTGATTCTAGAGAATGAAGTTAGTGGTATTCAGCTGGATTACAATAGCAGAGGTGGGTGCTACAATCAAACCCCCATCTTTCAAACTGGTAGTGGCATATTCACAGATATCTTAACTGACTTGTCTAGTCACGTAGGACTGTATGTATTACTTTCAAGAGCAGTGAACTTCAAATGACATTTTCCTAGTTTTTTTTTAAATGTCCCCTTAGCTTTTGCAATCATTCTGAGTGGTTCTTATTGTGATTTATTTATTTATTTTTTTAAGGTGCTTTGACCGAGTTCAGGAGCTGCTCTTCAGTTCTGGTTGGCTGCCACGAACGTATGTATTGTAGACTAGATCTGCCAAAGTGCACTGCCAAACTTTTTGCCAAGTCTTCCTACGTAATGTAATAGCTGTGCCTAAAAGTTGTCACAACACATTAATAAATGAAGGTGAAACAAGTTATATGCTGTTTTTTTTTTCTGCTGCTGTCCAGATCATATTTTGAGTCACAATTCAGTTGTCACGTTCAGCTCGGGGGGGGGGGTTCTGTATGTATATATTGTAAATAGTTAATGGAGAACCTGACGCTCCTGGGAGAGCCTGTCTGCTGTGTGTGATTGCCAGCTGTGGATAATCAGCAGGTAGGTGTGTTCCAGCAGGGTGTCAGGTACAAAGGTGTCCCAGTTTGTACACCTGAGAGCTGCTTCAAGGCCATAAGACAAAGGATCGAAGATTGTCCACGTTACCCAGACAAAGATGGAAAACATCTTGCTGAAGTCCTCTGACCGCCGTGTGAACCAGGTTTGGAGCTGAAAGAAGAAGCTGAAACCGCCAACCACTGTGTGAAATCAGGATCCCACATAAGTATAGCGAGGCGCACAAGTAAAACCTGTGCACCTGTGGGGTGTCCCAAACTCAACCTCCATCTCGATCTCCTACCTGCATAGCAGTGAATAAGCACGCACGTCTCTCCACTGTTACACCCCCCACAAGACTTGTTTAGAAGGATGAATCTCCAATCATTTTGGATCTGTGTGGAGCAGATTTTGTTTTATTATTTGTATATAAGACTTTCTGTGTGAACCTCTACACATGTTTATGATTCACTTTATATCAAATGCTAAAACCACTACATCATCAACATATAATAATAGTCAAGTGAGTCTGGCAGAACCTGAGACTGTTAATGTTGCTACTTTTTTTTTTTTTTTTTTTTAAATGTGTATAGCATTTTGCTACTCAAAGATGATCATCTTGTTGTCAGGAACATCTCTACAACCATCACCAAAAGTCATGCTGACATTGGACTGACTAATGAGCCACATTCAGCCCTGACTGAATGATAATTTAAAAATTAATGTTCAACGACTATAATGCTACTAATATTAACTCAGTCCAGAAACAAACAGGGATAACAAGATTTTTTTAGAATTGATTTTCTACTGCTGCTGGGTCGAGAAAGTGGCGGTGATGTGAGCAACGAAACAAGATGACTTTGAGGGATTGTCAGGTAAGAAGAAATAGTATGTGTTGTTTTGTGATTGCCTGCAAGATCATTGAGTTCCCTTTCCTGAAATGTACTTTTAATATATTTTATAGAGCAGAAGAAACACATCCCTTGCTGACGTGGAGAAAAGCTATGACAACAAAGTAGAAAAAAAAGAAAAATCAGCGTTGATGTTCTTGTTTTTGTTTGCTAGAATAGTTCATACAGCATAAACTATGAATCAATTTATACAACCAGACATAAAGTAAATCAAGTTGAAAAACTACATTGATGTAGTATTGATAATAATCTTCATATTTTGCCTGTGAATTTTCCTTCCATATATTACACTGACACATGCAGTATTCAATTGAAGTGGTTTAAAATACATCAAGGTACTGTAAATGATCTCTTTACAATCTCTGCTTACTGTTTAAATGCTTAAACCTGTACACTGCCTTGATTGAAAGTAATTTTCAGAACACTGGTTACATTAAGAAAAGTAACAATAACTCCTATGAAGGAGAGAAGGACTGAAGGGGATTTGAATCCTCTAAGTGGGGAGTATTAACCTTACAGATGATCCAGAGGCTATTGAAGAGTTCCAACGGCTCTGCCTCAGGTTTGGGGGGTGTGTGAAGTATCCACCAACATGTTTGAGCCAGTTTTCTACGCCGTTTCCACACAAAGAACCCCTTTCTTCTGTTCCTGGCGAATATCCAGGACAGCCTTGGAATGCCTGACCCCCGGACCCAACATTAAGGACAATGTCAAACTCAGAGATTCAGCAGCAATGGACTATAACAAACTAAGGCTTACTGACCCGTGAGCTCTAACAGGCTGGGGAAAGAAAACTCTATTTGGGTCAGCTTCTGCCTTTTTACAAAACACCGACACAGAGAAATTGCAAAATAAATCAGTACAAAAAAAGTAACCATGTTTAAAAATAAATGCTTCATAGACCACTGAGAACAGTTTTAAAAAACAGTTAAGGGATTATATACCATAGTTACTTTAACCCTTCTACAAGCAAACCCTAAACAATGGTTGAACATTAACTTTAGATTTCATGGTCTCTAAATGTGCACATGTATAAGTATCTTTATTGTTTGCTTTGTTAAAATATAAATATAGAAGTGTCTGGAAAATAATGAATCAATTCACCCTGCATGTTCTTCAGCAATTCAATATACATTATTGAGAGTTTGTTTCTCACAGGTACAGTTGAAAAGGATTTCCTATTTACTGGTCAAGTTATGAATCATTCTTCTAAATAGAATCTGGGTCAATAATGTATTTCAAGGCCAAATATGTCCAGAATAAATGCACGCCACACGTTTTAAAATTAATTTGAGATTTTCTCATTGTGTGAAATGTCCACGGAGATAGAGAACACAATATTGGTATAATATGGGTGTGAAATATATCTAGAATGTCTTATTCAACATGGCGTTCATTAACTTTTATAATGTTTATTAGTGATATTAGTCTATACTATATCACACACTATACAATTGTTATCAGGCTTTACTTATGTCCATTTTTATGTTCTGACCTTAATTATTACTTTTTTACCCCTATAATATTTATATAATATATTTGCTAGGTTGGGGTTACAAACTTATAAAGTACAAAATAAGGACTTTGAGATGTTTATATTATTATTAATTATTATCATTAATAATAATAATAATAATAATAATAATAATAATAATAATAATAATAATAATAATAATAATGCTGTCTAGAAGTGGCTGTATATGTCTGGAGAGATGTTTATAAACCAGGTTTATACAAACCTCTACAAGCAAAGATTAGTAGAGGCTCATTTTCTCTGTAGTGTCAGAAACTGAAGACTGTGATGATGATCCCTGATTACCATGAATGATCCTCTGATGAGTCTGAAGATGCGGACACTAAATCAGCCAAGTATTTTCTTTTAAAATCAATGGGAAGAGATGGAAAATCTGATTCTCTCCACCAGCCCATTGCTTCTAATGTGGATAAAAAGATGGAAGTATAACATGGGCGGAATCTCAACTGTGAAACTAGGTAGGGTGTCAAGTACTAAGGTCATCCAAATGTTCCAGGGCCTACTAGATATGCTGTTACTTGCATTCATGACACACATGTTGCTTCATACCATCAGCAGTCAAAAATACAATACCAGAAATGATCAACTTGGGAGGAAGGCATCTACTTGGTGCAAACTTAAAAGAATATATGTAAGCATACATTGGGTTACTTTTAGCTGTGGTATACAGATTCAAAGGAGAAGCAACTGCTAATTTGTGGAATATGGAAAATGTTAGGGTTATACGTCCAGCCACTATGTCACTGGAAACATTTCACATCATTGCTAGAGTGATTTGCTTTGATAATCATAATACCAGAGACAACCAATGTGATTACAACCCAGGACCAAATGTTACAGTGGAAAAACATCTTGGTGCTCTTCAGAGGATGCTGTTCTTTTAGGCAGTATATTCCTAACAAGCCTGCTAAGCATGGCATAAAAATAGAGGCAACCTGCAATGCTAAATCCAGCTATACATGTAATAAGCAAGAGTACACAGGTGCCTGGAAAAGGAACTGAAAGAAATCACGGGATGTGAGTAGTGTTGGAAATGTACCAAGGACTCCAAGGTCATACTGTCACATGGGAAAACATCTTCACGTCCTACAGGACTTGGTGCTGAGCTACTCAAAAGAAAGCTGACCATGCTTGGAACAGTGAGAAATAAACAAGCCTTAGCCTCCAAATGAGATTGCAAAAATGCAAAACTAAATTGTGCACTGTTCAGATTTTGCTTTAACAGAAAGCACAGCAGTTGTTTCATACTGTTCAAGAAAAATAATGTTATTGTGACAAGCATGATGCACAAGGATGCAACAGTGTGTACCAGGGATGACAAGAAGCCAGAGATGATATTGGACAACAATTCCTCTAACCTGGATAGACTGACTGCAACCTACACCTGTCAATGCATGACTGCCTGCTGGCCACAGGTCATCTTCTACAACATGGTTGATTTGTTGGCATACAATGCTTTTGTCCTTTGGACTGATATCAATGCAATACGGAATGTCGGCAAGTTGTATCGACGCAGAATCTTCCTGGAGATGTTGGGCAAGGCACTAGTGACACCCCTCATTCAAAGAAGATCAAGAAGCCTAGTGCTCCTGCAGCAATTTCTCTTATCCAGAATGGTCAGGCAGAAGGAGCCAATGCATCTCTGCCTACAGCAACTTGCATTTGCAAAAAACACTTAAATGTAACTCTTGCCCTTCAAGCAATGACAATAAGACAAACAAGACCTGTGTGAAATACAGACATTATCTGTGCAAACATCATAAGTCTTCTGTCCATCATGTGAAATGTGATGTCACACTTCTGTTATGTACAACAGAACCTGAGATTACATTTCATTCATCCTGGGTAGAAATGTTCTTCAAATAACTCATCCTGGACTTTGTTTTGTCACAAGTCCCTACAACACTATGCCCTATTTTTGTATATAGCCACATTTATTGGGCTAGTTACCTTTTTTTTTTGTACATACTTTATATTCTGCACTATGCTCAAGCTTCATTCATTACCTTTTCAAAATAGTAAGGTACACTACAATTTTGGTGTAATAAAATGATCAAATAACGTTATGATGCAATTAAATACATCTTTGAGTTTATTATAATGAGAGTTTACATTAAGTATAATATTTAACATAAAAGAGTTAAAGCTATGCAAAGAAAAAATATGTTATCAATTCAAGGCTGTTTCAATTTGTTTGAAATTGCAACGGGTCAGTATAACTCGAAACATAACCGAAGATCCTAAATTCTGACCATAATAGGAGGGTTAAAGGGATGATCAATTAGTATGTAAGAATATGTACTGTTATTAAAATGACATAACATTGTAATATTAATGGGACCCTACAACTAAGATGTTACTGTTATTATATATATATATATATATATATATATATATATATATATATATATATATATATATATATATATATATATATATATATATATATGTAAGGTATAAACCACGACGGGCCATGTGGTTCACATGATATATTCCATTCCTGAGTTGGTGATAAGGCCCGAGGAGTTAGCCGAATGTCGACTATACTGTATTTACAGTATAATCGTAAATCTCGAAAAACTACTCACTTCTAAATCTTTTGTAGTCATTTTTGTATTACTTTAGTATAAATACATGTTAATTTGGATTCATATGTTGTTTTTTTCTGACTTTATGTGAACGAAAAGACACACATTTGCCCGTTTTCGCATTGGAAATAGTGATATTTTGAAATATCACTGTCCTGGTGACAAAAGCAAAGTTTGTGGGGATTAATAGCCAATTTCTATATTTTTGAGGCATAAGCAATTAGGAAATAACACTTACTACCCAGGAACAAAAATTGTGTTACATAGTGTTATCTGTAACTGCTTAATCCTATACAGGGTCACAGTGAGCTGGAGCCTAACCTGGCATACATAGGGTTACTTGGGATGCCAGTCCATTGCAGGGCAAATAAGGGGCACCTTAGATGGGCCAATCCACCTAGCCAGTGTGGAAACTGGAGTATCTAGAGGAAACCCACGTGAACACGGGGAGAACATGCAAACTCCACACAGACATGCCCCTGAGGCTGGAATTGAACCCAGGACCCTGGCGCTGTGAGGCAGCAGTGCTAACCACTGTGCTGCTGAATAAACAGACTTTGTAATAAAACAAAAATGCAACATTTTCACAGGGGGGAAAAAGTATTGTATTTAAAAAACAAATATCAATGAAAATATATGGCCAGGCTAAATTGGTAAATGTATTGCCATTTTAACCAGTCCACATGTATTTATTGCCAGAGTCAGTTCAACCTGGGCTTCTAGGACAGCAGGTATCAGTGATGTCAGTGATGTACTGGGGTGGATGTTGCAAGGGTCACAACTTTTGTTTTTATTTATTATTTCAAATGAAAGTGTTCCCCCTGGTGTGTGAGTTTCCTGAGTGAGCGAGTCCCGCATTTGATATTTCTGCTACTCTCCTGCCATGACCATTGACTACTCTTCCACACCGTTTCTGATGGATGACATAGTTCAATTCTGTTAGGAAGTCAAAATGGCCCAGCAAATTCATAACACCTTGTAAGTAATAGAAGCTTAGCTGCACCAAGCATTGGCCTCTGATCCAATTTCATTTCAACCACAGAAAGTCAAAGACAAAAAAAGGCAATGTGGTACAAGTCTTGATTTATTGTTTACTATAATTACTAAACCACGAGGAACAACTATGCGAATCCCTTTCAAGTGTTCCTTGAGCCACTGTCCTGAAAAAAGAAAAAGAAACACACAAAAAAAAAACAATTAGGGAAATGTAAAGCACAAAAACCTTTTTCCACAACATCTTTAAATCACCCAGTGGGCAAAACATGATTAACCGTGACATCATTCCATACAGTCTATAGACATTCGTCATAATAACAGATTATAGTATTGCAGTGTAACAAGAACAAACATTTCTAAGCATAATTATTTATAACATGACAGAGTCTTATAATAGTTATGAATCCTTTCATTATTCCTTGTATATAACAATCAATCATCACTTTTTTTTGCTATTTTTTTTCACTCTGATTTTCAGACCAATTTAGAATGTCCAATTATGCTCCGTCACTGCAGTAAATCCACTCAACAGCTCAAGAGAGCTGAAGGTCAATGGGCATTATCCGATCCCACAACCAAATCAATTGCCTCTTTACATCCAGGAACTCAAGAGCAGAAGTTGGTGAGCTACCAGCATCTGGAGGAGAAAGGCCAGCCCTGCAAGTGTCTGCTTGCATTTACTGGGGGGGTTGACCTTCCAATTTAACAGAGAACATCCTAATATGCATAAGATATTGCCCATGATGGGTGACTTATTTGACACCTGGGAGTGACATGGCAGTGGTATTTGATCCTTCAATATTCAGAACATTAAAAAAAGACACAAGCATCTGAGCCCAATTCAAGGATTTTGGACTTAATGCCACATAGGACCAATCATTGCTTAAGCTCTAAATTAAAACTTCCTTTGATGATGCAGGAATCTTCACATTGTACTGGTGTTACAGAGCAGCCATATTGTCACCCTCTACTGTTATACAATTACTGTATTAACTTGTATGTAATGCCAATAAAGAAAGAAGAGATTCAGCTTCCTGGACTCACATCTCACTACTCCTTCTCGTACTCCAGCAGCTTCTTGTAAGCTTTGCTCATTTCTCTGACCATGTGCATCTTCCGGAGGTCTGTGCTGAGAGCTCTGATGAGCTCCTGTCGACTGGCCTGCTCGGTCCGCACCATGTCCCCCAGGTTCCCCCTGACATTGAAGGAGAGTGGGGGGCCGTCCGGCCCAGCAGGCAGCTGGAGCTCTTTCTTTTGTTTTAACTCAAAAAAGGAGACATTGAGATAAATGAATAACTTCTTTAATTTTTAGACAAGCGGTTCCTTTCTATTCTAAAAATAAGTTTGTTGAAACACATTAGAGCTCACTCATACCAGGAACACACTGGTCCCAAATTTCTACTCAATATATCTCAATTATTTTTAGCAAAACACAGATAAAGTTATCAAACAAGAAACTTAGACAAACATAATTGCCCAGACACATATATTTATTTGAAAATATGTCTATTTTCTACTGCAGACTTTTTGTAATTTTTTTTTTTTTTTTTTTTTTTAAGTGATGTAGTAATACTAATCACAACATATACCTTTTTTGTTTCTCTTTTAAATTTATTAATTGCCAAATTAGGCCAGCTCACCACTACCCCACCCCACCCCCCACCCCCCCCCCCCCCACCCTGACTCTGGAGTGGTGAAGACAAACACACGCTGTCCTCCGAATCGTGTGCCATCAGCCAGCTGCTTTTTTTCATAATGCACTCACCATGCAGCCACCTCAGAGTTACAGTGTCGGAGGACAGTGTAGCTCTCGGCAGCTTACAGGCAAGCCCGCAGGAGCCCAGCCAGTCTCCAGGGGTCGCTGGTGCGCGGTGCGCCGAGGACACCCTGGCTGACCTAAGCCCACCCGGCGCTCGGCCAATTGTGAATCATAAAAATAAAAACATACTCAAAGCAAGAATAATGAGTACTGATTTCATACTGTATACGAAAAAAAAAAATTATTAAAGAAAAAAAATCTAAGGAAAAAGTACTGACCCTTTTATCTACCAGTTAAATTGTTACAATGAAAAAGGCTGGTTTTACATTGAACACACATCTGATACTAGTGTTTGGGTGTGCACTACAGTGTCTGATTATGGAATAAACTGGAGGAAACCATTTAGTCTTGTATGCACTGACATAGCTAGGATTTCTGAATTATGGACATTTACTCCACTAAAATGTAATTAACATATTTATTTTTAAAAAGTAGAAGTTATATAATACAAGGTCTCAAGCCATTTAGGACGTGGATTTCTTTATTCAAAATATAGGAGTTAACAGATGAAAGTAGGCTAATGGTAAGGTATTTATCAGCTTGATTTAATCTTCCAGTGTTTGAAGTTATGGTTATAATTCATAACTCACGCATTTACTATATGCTAATACAACTAATACTGTGGTAATGACCAGGGATCCTAGTTTTCCGCAATAATAAAAAAAAAAGTAGTAATCTGTGTTATTCCACAAGTAAAACAAAAGGCGAAAAATGGGTTTTCCCTGCCACATTATAAGACACACAAACAGTACTCCTTCGATCTGGAAGAAAGAAGGTTCTTTCACCAAGAACACGTAGAAGAATTGTGAGGAAGGTCAATAACAATCTGAGATTGACAGCCAAAGATATTCAAAGTGAATTGGCTGCAGGTGGGACTGGGGTTTTCATTTCATCCACAGGTCAAACAAATGAAACAAAAAGCGAGCTACTTGGTCACGCTGATAGTCGTTACGTTTGGAGAAAGGCTGGTGAGGCGTACAAAGAAAATAACACCATACCTACTGTCAAGCATAGAGGTGGTAATATACTGTATTACTTCAATTTGGCGCCGCCCTCGTATTAAAGATGCCCTCGTATTGACGCCGCAGTCATATATCAGCTTTATAATAGAGGCTGCCCTCGAATAAACGCCGCTATCAATAAAGAAACATTAAGGGACTGTTTTCTGCCCCTACAAACAAAAACACACACAGTAAACAAATAAACGTGCAACACTGACTATGTCCATGTAACGCACCTGAAGAGACGGGAGCCTCAATCTAGCACGTAAATTACAAACTAATTACACACACATAGTAAGCACATTTTATTTTCTGGTAGTACAGTTCTGAAAGAAAATGATAAACTACGTATACAACAGCAGTCCTTCTGAGGTTCTTATAGGTGGTTTTGTTGTTTTGTTTTTAGCTCAATTGTAATTCCCATACAAATAAAAACAATGTGTTTACTATCTATGAGAAGATTTAGTTTAGGTTTAATTACAAACATCAGGTTACAGTGAGAGAAAAAAATAACCGAGTAGGATATACTGTATTTTTTACAGAAATCAAACTGATATTCCGAGGTAATTTTTGGTGCAGAAACACATCTACATCACATTCCAGCATTTAACTGCCATTGACCCGCCCCTTAACAACCAATACACACTTCTGATTTGCTGATACTTCGCTGACCTTTCAACTCCCACCTAATAGGCTCTCGGTAACTCTCACGGATAAATGTGCTGTAGTCAAAGTAGGTTAGTCACACACGCTGCTACATACAGTTAGGCTACCGGATTAAAGAAAATAGGCAACGCGATACTTCTAAAATGTCATAAATCATGTAATAAAATATTGCATCGTTTGACAATCGTAGTGTTATTAATAAAGGCCGCCTTCTTTTAAGCACCACAGTCATTTCAATCAATTTAAAATAAATGCAGTGGCGCCAAATTGAAGTAATACGGTACTTCTATAGGGCTGTTTTTCCTCTAGTAGCGCAGCAAATTTAGTTTCAATACCTGAGAAAATGGATTCCATAGCATACCAAAAGATATTAGCCAATCATCTGAAACCCTTTGCTACAAAACTTTGTTTAAAGTGTAACTGGACGTTCTAACACGTTCATACAGCGACAGCGTGGAGAAGATCTTTGTGAAAAGTGCACAGCAGTTGAGAAGCAGTAAAGAGAAATTCAATCTTTAACTACATTAATCAGAAAGTACAGTAAATTGGGAAATTACTGCAGCTTAAATTCTAAAATCTGCATGACTTTTTCTGATAACAAGCTAAAACTCAGACCAGCTGATTCAAACTCTGTGCCATTCAAGGGGACAGGGCGGAGCTAACAAAGCACAAACAGACACACATAAAAGCCAAGCAGTTCATACAGCGACAAGAAAAAAGTGCAGTTTACAAGCAGTAAAGAGAAATTCAATCTTTAATCAGAGGCAGAAGTGTTAAAGGCACTAGGAGCTCTTAAACTAAACAAATCCCCAGGGCCGGATGAGATCCTCCCAATAGTACTTAAGGAAATGAAAGAAGTTATTTACAAACTGCTAACCAAGATCAAGCAACAGTCTCTTGAGACAGGGGTTGTATCGACAGACTGGAAAATTGCAAACGTTATACCGATCCACTAGAAGGGAGTAAAAACCGAACCAGGTATCTACAGATCAAAAAGCCTGACTTCTATTATATGTAAACTTATGGAAACTATAATAAGATCCAAAATGGAACACTATCCTGGGAGACAGTCAGCATGGTTTTAGGAAAGGGAGATCATATCTAACTAACCTGCTTGATTTTTTTCATGATGCAACATCGACATCGTCATGGTTTATTTAGAGTCCAGAAAGCGTTTGACAAAGTCCTGCATATAAAAGTGAATTCTCAAACTGAGCTCAGAAGGGATTCAAGGAAATGCATGCACATGGATTAGGGAGTGGTTAACAAGTAGGAAACAGAAAGTACTGATTAGAGGAGAAACGGCGCGAGGTAACTAGGAGTACCACAGGGATCAGTATTAGGTCCTCTGCTCTTCCTAATCTACATTAATCACTGAGATTCTGGTATAGTAAGCAAACTTGTTAAATTTGCAAACAACCCAAAAATAGGGCTGGCAAACGCCATTGCAACAGCAAAGGTCATTCAAAGATCTAGCCAGTATTCAGAACTGGGCAGACACATGGCAAATTACATTTATTATAGAAAAGTGTAAGGTACCACACGCAGGCAATACAAATGTCCATTACAAATACCATATGAGAGATACTGAAATTGAAGAAGGAATCTATAAAAAAGATCTAGGAGTTTATGTTGACTCAGAAATGTCTCCACCTAGACAATGTGGGGAAGCTATAAAATAGACCAACAAAATGCTCAGATATATAGAGAAAAGTGTTGAATTTAAATCAAGGGAAGTAATGTTAAAACTTTACAATGCATTAGTAAGACCTCATCTAGAATATTGTGTTCAGTTTTGGTCGCCTCGCTACAAAAAGGATATTGCTGCTCTAGAAAGACTGCAAAGGTGAGCGCCCAGAATTATTCCGGGTTTGCATATGCAGACAGGCTAAAAGAACTGAATCTATTCAGTCTTGAACAAAGAAGACTACGCGGCAATCTGACTCTGGCATTCAAAATTTTAAAATGTATTGACAATGTCGACTCAAGGGACTTTTGCAACCTGACAAAAGGAGGACCAAAAGAAAAAAGAAAAAATGGAGATTAGATAAAGGGGCATTCAGAACAGAAAATAGGAGGCACCTTTTTACATAGAGAATTGTGGGAGTCTGGAACCAACTCCTCAGTAATGTTATTGAAGTTGACACCCTGGGATCTTTCAAGAAGCTGCTTGAAGTGATTCTGGGATCAATAAGCTACTAACAACCAAACGAGCAAGATGGGCTGAATGGCCTCCTCTCGTTTATAAACTTTCTTATGTTCCTATGTTCTTATCTACTTCAGAATGGTTAAGGAAGAATACAATCAAGATTATGGAATGGCCTAGTCAAAGTTCCGACCTAAATCCGATTGACAGTTTTTGGTATGAGTTGAAGAAGGCTGTACACCAGAGGTCCTCGGAATTTGAATGAAATGGAACAATTTTGCATTGAAGAATGGTCAAAAAGGTGCCTCAACTAGCTATTAATTTTTCCTTGTCAGGGTATGAATACTTTTGAATTAGCATTTTTGGAGTTTTGCAAAAAAAAATGCTGAAATAAATAATTCTATTTCTTGTAACTTGTATTCCTCATCCACAAAAGCAAAACTTTTGCTACAATAGATTTTTCCTGTAATTATTTGTTTTCTAGAAATGTCTAGAAATTATAATTTTCCATTGGGCTATGTAAACTTTTGACTACAACTGTATATATTCATGTTAGTTCAACTCTGAGTTAGTCTTCGTCATCCGGACGGCTATTGTTAAAATAGAGCTGCATCATTCCAGATACAATTGGTTTGACTTTGGAATGGTACCACCTCCCTAATGTGTTTGCTTAAAAAACCTCAAACTGCCGGTTGATCCACTTTGTACAGAGGAATGTCGGCTTTTACACACATTTTGACAAAATCTGAAATAAGTTTCACGCTGTTCTTTGGCAGTTGTAAGATGCTGAAATGATCCAAACACAGTGGTCTGTTTCAGTGTTTTCGATGGCGCTGCTATTTCAGTCTCATCTTGTTTACGTTTCCTTGCATTCAATTTATGTTTAGTGCTTCCCATGTGTTTTACAATGGTCTGTCTACATGTGTAATCTACAGCCTTGCTGCATGAAGTACAAAACAGCACATTACCATCGACGTGAAATTCGTCCTTGCCAAACTTGTTGAACCAATCTTTAGGGGGGATTTTTATTGTGTTAGGCATACTTGAACAACTTTGGATACTGATTGAAGTAAACTGAACCCTCATTCAACACTAACTTGAATACCGAAAGCAGTTTTACTAGAAGTTGCCTGTGTTAATGTTTATATGTGATATGTGTATTGATTTGGTTATTATCAAACAAACAAACCTAAAAAAAAGCCTTGCATCTTTTTTGCCCCTCCCCGAGTGTAAAATATAAAAATCTCAGAAAACATAGTAAATCCGTGTTTTTACATGTTATTCCGCAGCAAACAGATTCTTAGGATCCCTGGTAATGACACACGTTATACATATACAGTGCTTAAAACAATATTTTTGTGGGGTCATTTTTTGACTAAATTCACTGTGTGGTTCAAAATGTTATTGTGGCAGGTTTTAGCACCCCAAATCCTGCATAATGGTTTAGTCTTTTCAGTGTTCTACCTGAGGAGAATGTTCTCTTGTCTTGGATTTATACTGAACCCAGTTGATGTTATTCCTCAGAGTATTCCACAGCAGTTTCAGGTGGGGTGCAAAGTTAGAGCCATCTGTGTCATCCATTTCCTTGGGTTTAAAAGATTTGACCGATTTAGAATTATTTTGAGTCATTAAATTCTGCAAAAAAAAAAAAAAAAAAATCAGTACAGGTGTTTACATATACAATGTGGAAACTAAATGTCATGTTTTTAATGGACAGACACAAATAAATGAAAAAAAGACACAGATTACAGCATCTTATAAATGTAAATATTTACTGTCTCCAGGTAGTTTAGTGTATGCTGTCCACCCTCATTCTTATTCCCCTTTATTTGTAAAATGGAAAAAGCAGTCTTTTACTTTTGAACTTAACTATCTATAAAATACTTTAAACAGTTGCTTTTTTGTTCATAGTTCTTCAGTCAAATTGGTAAGAAAGACAAATCCAAACTGAACAGTATTACAGGTAAGCAGTACTACTCTGGCAGTGGAACAGACATAAGTATTAAATTATGACAGAGAACAATTTGAAGTCAATTTGTGTTATATTGTTGTAGGGTGACATGAAGCACTTTATTAAAGATTTAAACATGCCTTCTTCAAAGTAAAGTATCTCTTTAATTACTTAAATTTGATTGAACTAATGCAAGGCTAGGTCAGCTTTGGGAAACTAGCCATTTCAAATTAAGTAAAACATATTTACGTTATTTATTATTTATTCATTCCGGGCTGCACCAAGTAGGTAAAGCGATACCATTACTTTAATCTAATTAATTAACAATAAGCTAAATGCTTTTCTTCACTGTAAGCTTGGTAAAGCAAAAGCTATACCCTTTTTGTTCCTTATACCCTATATGTATTTAGTTTCCATGAGGCTATGAATCACATGTGTCCTAAGCTGACAATAATTGTAAAAGTGTATGCAGTTGAAGTCCACCTTGTTTCTCAACTGATTCGAGATTAAACAGTTGGGACTAATGCTTTGTGATCTAATGCAAGTAAGCAGTTTATGTAATCTCCAGTGCTCCTTTTAAACACTGTATAGCCTATGCCTTTTTTAATCAGTAAACAGTGTAGACATAAGAGGTTTGACAAAAAAAGAGACCCCTGAAATAAACCCACTGCATCTTTATGAAAGTAGAGAGAAACAGCTCAGTTGCAGTATTGTTATAAGTGGTTTCTTGCTATTTTTATTCTGTTAAAATGAATTTATTTGCACTTTAATTGCTTCAAAATAGGGCCTTGGTGTCTAAACTTTTCTATTGCTCCACTCCATCAAAGTTTGTCAGATCTGCTATCTTTATCAAAAAGACCGAAACTAACTTTGCTGTATGTCAGGTCTCTAGCCAGTGTAATGGAATACCATGCCCACAGTTCATTTCCCTTCGTTTGCAGGGGCCACAAAACCTTAAAGGTGCAGATTATATAAGAGATCATTACAACAGACAGATTTCCTTTATTAGTCAGGGTTGAATTTGCATAACAAATTGATTTAGTCATGACAAGTCATATGAGGGTACCCTATTCCCTGTCACATATTATACATACACACACCTTTATTTTTTGTGATAGGTACGATAGCTATTCCCAGTTAACAGGATCTCACTATGAGTGGCTGATGCATGCAAATGTTTCTGTATCAATAAAGAAAAACTAACAGTTCTTGTTTTCACCCTAACTCTTTGAAGATGTATTTTTTTTTCCACGGTTGGCAAACACCCAACCTTATAGTATACATACTTCTGAATGAATCAATGCAACATCTCCTTCATTATAGAAGAAATAAACAATATAATTTGCAGGGCAAGCTTTAGCTTTGTAATTTTCAACAATGCAAACTAATCAAATAATGCCTAAGGAGTGCAGAAGTTTTGGTTCAGCTTAGGATGCCTATTTGCTCTTTGGTTAAGCATTGATTTATTCGTGTCACTCCAATCCATATGGCGATACCTCCGGGACAAACAGCATGGATCAGTGTTCCCTAGGAATGTACACACAATATAACGCCTTCATAGAATGTTAAATTGAGCTTGATATTGAACATCATAACCTAAACCCTTAACATCACCTGTAGTGCATTCTACATCAACAACATTGCAACAGGGTTTCCTACAAAATAGTAAACATGGGGTGGGGAGCTTTTGATTTCTTCTAAAATAAAGAGACATGTTCCACTGCTGCCATTTTTGACATATCAGCTCACCTCAAAAGGATTTTGATCCAGGCTTGGCAATGTGCATGTTTCTTAAATTAATATTTGTTGCATTTTAAATGAATCAGGTTTGCAATAATATTTTGTTTCATATAAGGCATTCATTCCTTTGTTTTAATTTTAGTTTAAATGCAAAATACTAAAATCTTTCATGTCTTGTTGATAATAAAAAAAAAAAAAAAACGCAGATATATTTAATTGATCAAAATTATTATTATAATCACTTCCAGTGCATGAAGATAAAACAACAAAACAGAAATACTGTACGGAGAACCCATCATGTTGACAAAATTTTAATTCAAACAAACACAAACCAATGTTTTCTGAGTAATTCACACACTAATTATTACAAAATAAAATATAAGTAACTTTTCCATTGTAAAAATAAAATCTGCTCTTGAACTGCCCCGATATCAAATCGTACTGTGTTTTGTATTTGCTCTTATTAGGACTGAAGTCATTGTATTTTGTATCTTGTTCTTAATTGTACTGTAATTCTTGATATGTATTTTTTTGTATATAACTGTAAGCCGCCCTAGGTAAGGGCGTCTGCTAATAAATACATAAATATATAAATAATATATCTATCTCCATATATTAATAGAAGCAAAACAGTTAAATACTCGACAAGTGGAGTATTCAAGAGGTGCTCTCCCTGCCCAAGAAGTTAGAGGTCGGCACTCCCTGGCGACCCCGCAGCACTACACCCCTGCATGGTGCCCACAGATGGAAAAAATCACACAGTGACACTGCCAGTGAACACGTGTGATTGAAAATTCCTGGAAGTGCGGTCATATTGAGCTTAGTCTAACAGCGTCCCTCCCTCTGTTTGTCCTTTCTCCGTACATCTTTCTTGTGGCTTAGTGATGGGAAGTGCACAATAAAAACAATGACAACAATAATACATTATGATAATGAGTGACTTTCTCGCTGGACCAGATTGGTCAGAATTAAATTGAATTGTGGCAGAAAGGGTTGTAGATTGGCACTGACGGACGGGCTTACAGGCAACTTTTGCCGTGAGTTTTTTTTTATTTTTATTTGAGAGGCATTGCGGCAAGCAACTTGAGCACTGCGGCAGTTCCCGCTGGTACCATCAGTTATTTTGCGCCCTGTACTTCTAAGTTTTTTCTTATTTAAAACCTTTCATTCTTTACTTGTATCGTGTCAATCTGGCAAATGCAGTCATTTAAAAGACAGAAGTTAAAGTTGCAGCTACTTCCTGGCTCAAAAATACTTCTTGTGCTGTGGCTCCGCTTCACTTCAATGACACAGCTGCTAGGTGAAGTGCCACCCAGAAAGTGATAAGATACCGAAAGACACAGTTCAATTTTTTTTTTTTTCTACAGTATTGTGCTTGAAAAAACAGTATATCCCAAATTAAAACATAAAAACAAGAAAGGAAGCAAACAGTTTTTAACACAAGAAAAGGGAAAAGAGGATGACGGGACAGTGACAATGCTGCTATTATTTATAATAGGTAACTGTTTCGTAAACCTTGATTTTGAGTCATAAGGCAGTGTAATCAGGATTACTGGAAACAACGAAACATAAAAACAGCTGAACCTGTCATATCTGATTTAACTGGTTCCAGTGGTCCATTGGATATGTGAAAATATTATATCCCAGATGGAATTGTAATACTACATTGTAGTTGCACTATTAATGTTGGGGCATGATAAATTAACAAATTCAGGTACATCCCTGTGTTTAAAACACCAAAGTATGGTACTGCATGTATACTATACAAAGAAAATCCCTTAGAATTATTGTAAAACAATGTACTCTAATACAGCATTTGACAATTTAAAAAACAGCATTCCAAATACAGTTGTTACCGTGCTTCCTCGGTCCACGACAAAGAAATCCAGCAGGCTTTTCTTTGCACAGTAAGTGTGTGTTAACGTGAGAAAGAAATGGTGATTAAAAGGACAACAATACAAACACTAGCTAGCTTGGGTGGTTGGAGAAAACGGTACAGCAATATATCTTAATTATATTAATCCTTTCTTGTGTTCTTTTATTGAACAAGGTTAAACTGGGCAGCTTGTTTTACATGAAGTGACAGGATGTAAAAAGTTTACTGGAATTCCCAATTTTATATCTGCAACTGAATCCACTGTGTCCTGTAAAGGGCTGAGTTTACTGTTTTAGACTCATAATAAACTGTCCATTGATCAGATTAGTCTTGACCGTTCAGTTGGTAGCAACACTGTGTAAATGACACATGCTGGGGTCCATCAGTTAATAAAGGGGATCGTAACTTACAGGATCAGATATGACAGTTTCTACTGTAAATAAATACATACATAAATAAACACATAAATAAGAGCATTGCATCGTACTCAATACTAAATATTCAATTAATTAATTGCTTGGTTTTGCTACCTGCTTGATTAACTAACACATGTACAGATGTCATATAGTTTGTAGAGTATAAGTGAAAAAACTAAATAACGGCTTTTTTTGTTTTATATCAGTTTTTTTGGTGTCCCTTATTATAAGAGATGCCAACTCACACAGTTTGAGCACCTAGACCTCAAATAGACACAACACAGCACGAAGGAGAAAAAGAAGACGACGAAGCTACAGTAATGCAATGTTCTAGGAGAAAAATAACTTTACTACTGTAAGTTATTAGTTGTTATACAACTTTGTATGATGTGTCTTTTCTACTTTTAGAATATATAAATCAGGTTTATAAACCTTGTACCATATTGAAGTTGTCAATCATGTCACAACATGTATTGATTATTTGCAGAAGCAGCAGCTTGCCACCTGTCTCAGAGATTCAAGCTGTATACTTAGCTCAATAGGAAGTCATATCGTTGGGAATTGCACTTAACAAATACATACCAGAAACACACACACAAACCTTTTAGCAGCTTTCAATTTTTTAAAAATTTCTGATACATTTCTATAAAAACAAGCACAAAGGATCTGTATCCTAGAATAGGTCACCTCCTATGTGGTCCAGTGGTTAAAAAAACAGGCTTGTAACCAGGAGGTCCCCGGTTCAAATCCCAGCTCAGCCACTGTGTGACCCTCAGCAAGTCACTTAACCTCCTTGTGCTCCATCTTTTGGGCAAGTCAGTAAGTGACTCTGATGCATAGTTCACACACCCTAGTCTTGTATCTTGTAAAGCGCATTGTGATGGTGGTCCGCTATGAAAGGTGCTATATAAAGATTATTATACTGTAAAGAACTGTCTCCTTGCATAATCAGTCATAATTTCACTCCCCAGTATACACTTATAGTATCCACAGACCTGTGTATTGCAATAACAAAGTGGTTCAGGAGATCAGGGTGTATGGAGGCGGTATCTGTTTTTCTGTATGTCTGGATATAGCTCATACTGTAGTGATCAACTTTTCAAGGTACTGTTGTCTCTAATTTAGAATTTTGACGGAAGTCTACAGCAAAGCTTCCAGAATGGAATGTTCACTTTAGAGTAATGACACACCAGGTATTTGTTCAGTCTTACAAAATGAACTGCCAACATGCTTTCTATTATCTCTCTATGGTCTGGTCTACCTCCTTCTCCATTATGACATAACTGACTTGCAACAAGATGGTGCATCTTTCAAATATTATAGAATACATGTCAGGAATGTCATTTGACAAACACAAGAATCAGTCATGTGAACAACAGTGTGCATGTATTACTATTTTATTTTTGTCCCTGTTACAATTCAAAAGTGTTACAGTATAGGTCTTGGGGTCCCCTTAAACCACCAGCGGCAGAAGAAGAATCTTCTTTTCTATTCTGACTGACAACACTTTTTGTATCTTTTTAATGTTTTACCCTGTTAACACATAACACCATAGCGACTTAATTTGTTAATAAAGTGGCCAACAAAATAATTAAATACCATTCTGTACAATATAAAAGAAGCAAGTTCTTTAGTTCTGGACAAACATTAGTTCTGGAGCAAGGTACACTACTCAGCTGTATCTCTTGAAGCAAAGGTGGCTGATGGAAAACCAAAAGTAATTAAAAAAAAACAAGCAGAAACAGTAATTAGAATTAAAAACATTTATTGAAAATGAAATAAATCAAACTACTGTATTTGTATTCTTTAATACTACATCCTTCGTTACAACCCACGCCTCCCCCCTTTCACTCTCGTCAGTTCTAGCATCTGAGGTCATCAATGTGGGACACGGCAATTGGCTAAAACAGGAAAAAGTTGATAGGAAGCATGCCACCATTGGCTATTATTTTAGACGGCTTTACTCATGTGTTCCATGCTAGCCATCTGAAGAAACAGAAGAATATGATAGGCTAACAGACGTGCTAATCATAGTAGGCAACAGCGAGTCTGCCTGTGTTGGCCTCCTCCGAACGTAGAGCGCTGAGTGAGTGCAGAATTTGAATCGGATGATGGTGTCAGTGAAAAGACTAAAGAACGACTATTCCTGTTTTTGTTTTCAATGCTTGTACACCGTTTGGTTCTCAGGCTATTCCGATGAATGTTTTGCCTTGTTCTTTACATATTGTTGGAATGCAGATATAGTTTTAATACACTGATGCCCCTGACTTAGTTCCAGAACACAAACCCCTGCAGCTAGTGTGGGCTGTTACACAATGGTAAGAGTTCTTTTCATTCTCTCAGTGTTCCTTAGATTATTCCAGAATCTGCATAACTTCCTAACGAGAAGCTTTCAATAAGCCATTATCCTGTGATGCAAACTGAGATCTCATTCTTTGTTTCAGAGCAGTAAGACAACCAAATGCATACCTCAGACAGACCCCAAGATTACAAATACAGACTTCATCCTACTGAAAATCCAAACAACCAGTTTCAAAGCAAGTACTAGGGCAAAGGCACCTTTTCTGCAAGTTTTATTCATTTTAGAAATACTAAATATGGAGGTATCCTGTTTGTCTATCTGTTCACTGAAGACATTGAGAAACACTTATTGTCAAAACATTTGGCATTTAATTTATTAAATTTCTGTTCAGATTTTCAAAGTTTGCACTATTGAGCGTTTAATTACAGATGATAGTTTTAGGCTGTTCGAATGACTGTATTCCTCTTGAGGTCTTGTGTTTGAATGTTTGTTTTATTATTTACATTAGAAGTTAATGCACTGTGTGTAGAGTGTCTTTTATTGTGTAAGAGTTATCCCTTTGTGGTGTTTGGGTGGGATGGCTGTAACAAAGCAAAGATGAGTGCTACTGGCTACTGAAACTTTGTAAAATGATGTCTCCTATTAATAAAAGACATCCGACACAGTACATATTACATTATTAAAAACCACACAACTATTGTACTCTGGAACTACAATAAAACATTGTTATTATTAATTGTTAAAAGCGTTGTTATTACACCCACCACTCGTTATATCTCCCATCACGGCCCTGGAGTTGGCGCCCTATTTTTACTGTCTAACTGTGTATGTCTTAGCTGCAATATACACAGGCACTTAGAATTACTGTTCATTTTATTTTGTACTGCACATCACAAACAACAATATACAAAACAATGAAAAACAAAGCACTAATATCATACTGAGAAGCAATTACCCTCCGCTGTACAAATTAAAACAGTGTGCTGCTTTTTACACGAAAAATGAGAAAAATCACGCTGACACCACTGATAAAACGAGGGAGTGGTTGAACAGTATTTGTTAGCCTATTTGGTTTTATATGGGTCTCTCACTACATGACAGCCCTTGATATATAGCAGATTTATACTGGACCCAGACACCTGCGATATATCGGGTGGGTGGTGCTTTTTCATTTTAGAATTCTGCCATATGTTCAATACACGGGATCGTATCTAAAGGATGAGACACTGGAATTTTAACAAATCCCCAACAATCTGCAATAGAAGGAATTTTCAGAAGTTATTTACAATTAACATAGTACCTGATCATGACTATTGTATGTTAGTGTACTTTCATATTTGTGAGTCCTAAAATTATTTTGTAAACTGGTTAAAATAATACAGCTTGACATAAATTGCTTTCAAACCAGTAAAGTAGAGGTGTGCCAAAGTACGAGTACAAACAAGTTACACGTGCACGGTTTCAGGCTGAGTATTAATCATAATGTATTACAATGGTTAATTCCAAAAGAAAAAGACTCATTAATATAAATATATATATAATATATAATATATATATATATATATATATTATATATATATATATTATATATATATAGATATATATATTATATAATAATATACTGAATATAATATAGATATATATTTTTGTGTGACTTAGTCAAAGACTGAGGTTATTCCGTCAACGGCTGACAGTTAGAGTTTAGGTTCCCCTTCCTTCTCCTTAAGTGTCACAGAGTTGTGTCACGTCGATTCGCCAGGTGAGACTCAACATACTCACTCCTCGGTCCATCTACTTTGTAAGTCGCGTCTTAGAAAACGCTTTAATGATATATATATATATATATATATATATATATATATATATATATATATATATATATTACTGTGCTTATGCTCAGCCGTATAAACAATTGTATTCTCATTTTTCAAAGAAAAAAACAACTATTTTACAATATACACTATGCAAAGGTGCTTTTTTTTAATTGGATTTCAGATTTGTTTGTGTTTTGTGGGATCCTCTTTAGTCTTGCATGTTGTGTGTGTAATCAAATCCTGTTCTACAAGGCTTTTTTGAGATCAGGTATATGATTACATTTTATACTCATAGTACTGGTATAGGGACACACAGACAACCCTTAAGCCACTTGTTTGTAAAATAACTTATAACTCTGTTTTTAATTACTTTGCACACACAAGCTACTTTCTGTTTGGCATCAGCTTTTAAGAAGAAATATTTTTTATGGCAAAGATATGTTCCATGAGTTTTTTTTTGTTTTTTTGTTTTGTTTTACCCCATGAGTTGTATGCATTGTTTAAAGGGTCATGTATTTTTTTTTCATCAGAGAATATAACTTTCCAAAGTTTTTGAAAAATGTGTGTTTGTGCAATTTTGAGGTAACAGAATTATTAGCAGTCATCAGCCTAACATTTAGAAATATATTTTTTCTTTTTTGTATAGAAGTATCTTTCCATTACAATAAATACATCTTGCAGATTTTCAGCCTGGTCTAAATGGTCTCCTCTTCACTATGTACATTAATCACCACCCCATCACAGACATCCCGTACAATTAAATGCATTCTTGAGCAACAACAATTAAAATGACACATTAGGACTTCAAAATGATGAAAAGCATTGTTAAATAAACATTAAAAACAGTATGATCAGAGGACTCAAAGGGGTTTTTTAAGACGCGCGGTGCTAGATATGTAAGATTATTGGTTGCATTTTTCCTCCACAAATAATGGTGCACAGGCCTCGATAAATTGGACCAAAGTGCTCAAAAATTCCATCACATAATGTTCAATAATACTAAAAGGAACAACTGTAGTCCAAGATTAGCGATAATGAGTGCCTGTGAAATCAGAGATAAGTGTTGATTGCAGCATTTTCACAAAAGTAAATGACTGCTAATTGCTAATGCAGTGTTTATGTCATCCAATGGTTTTATATTACGTTGTTCTTTATGGCAAATCCTCAACTGCTACACTGGTGCAGATGGTAGATAGATTCAGATTGAGAACGCCACACACACGGTTTAAGGAAGAGCTGTACAGTATGCACCGAACACATATGCCCACCACTTGGCTGAAGGACACAAAAACATTCCTCAATAGCTATTTATGTGATAAATATTTCTAATATCAAGTTGGCTGACACTGCAATCCCATGTGGTAGAGTACAACCAATGTTTCTTTTAGATAAATGTGATCTGTTCTTACCTTTTTCTTGTGTGGAGATGGTATATCATTAGCATTAATCTTATTGGAATTCTCAATTTCAAATTCTTCCTGAATGATCGCTTTCTGTGACAGATCACTTTTTAGCTCTTTGCTGTCCAGATTAATTGTATATCTTTCGCCCATGGAAACCAGGCTTCTATGCTGATTATCTGATGAAATA